>NC_077228.1:503788330-503990830 GCF_027887165.1 Monodelphis domestica
CAAAAGGCACAGCTGGGCAATTTTTCTTTCAGATTCTGGGCAGAACAACTAGCCAATTCATGGGCACTCTTGTGGACATGTCAAACTTAGCTGTTTATTAAATGGATTAAACAAAATTTCTAATAAGCTTACAACCAAAAAAGACCTTTCAAGTTTTACTTTAAAGTCATTTACATTTCCTGTTGCATCCAATTACCCAAACAATCAAATATATTTAAGGAAACATTGGAGGTTGTCATCTTTAACCAATATCTAAAAAGGAGTCATATAACCTAAATTTTGGAGTTTGAAGTATTACTGCAGCTGAATCCACTGGAATCTAGACACTAGAAAGACAATACTCAGACTGCAGAACTAGCTTAGGACCAAAGGAAGAAATAGAGGTTTTTGGATCCTATCATAAACCACAGACAGGAACAGGTCAATGGTTTTGTTGCTGGCCCTACTGTTAGCATTTACTTTCTGAAATTTATTCCTACATGAAGAATAAAAACATTCATCACTTTAGTTCTGTAGAGTGTACCATAATGCCTCACTGGGCACCATCATACAGTTTCAGACAAATAAAAAAATGGAACTCAGAACAGTGGCTAATAGGAGCAAGTTGGTGGCTCCTACTATGATATTAATATATGATATATGATATTAAATGATATAAATATCATTTAATATTTCACATTGTCCATTTTTTTTCTCAAAATGCTCATAAACAAAAAAACCCCAAAACAAAAATTAGTTTGACAAGGGGCCCAAATGGGGAGAGACCTGGGGAGACCAACTCTGCAGATTCAATGCCTTCTTTTCCCAGGGGTCTAGACACACAAAACATTCTTTTTTTTCAACTAGGGACAGAAAATGGGAGCATGATTAAGTTCAAAGCCCAATGACCTCCATGTTGTCCGCTCTCCTTTCAAATTCCAGAGTCAGGAAGATTTAGAGAAAACACAGCAAAAATGCTCCTTTCAGATTCTGTCCTGGATTCAAATCGAGTCTGAGACACTTCCTCTCTTTATGACTCTGGGCAAGATACTTAACCCCCATTGCCCAGCCCTTACTGCTCTTCTGCCTTTGTTACACAGTATTGATTCTAAGATGGAAAGTAAAGGTTTTTAATAAATAAAATTTTTAAAGAAGAAAGACTAAAATAAAATAATTTCTCAGTGTATTTGGGAATTCCAAAAGAAGCACTAGGAAGAGAGAAACTATAAAGAATATGTCCTAATTCTATCAAGACTGTTTGTTGACCTTTGGATCAGAGGCTGAAGACTAAACTTACCAAATAATTATGACAGATAAAAAGTATTCATTATCCCAGTATTCCCACAGCAAGATGAGATCAATCAGCTATAACTCTTTAGCAGCAGTCACTGTTGATCACTATCTTAAATTGATGAACTCTTTAAGAATTTTTCAGAACCTGCACAATCCTGAATCTCTATAACTATTATTCCAAATAACTACTGAAATGGAAAGATTCAGCAAACCTAAATTACACTTCTACTCCTGCTTTCAGATTAGGGGAGTTCGATTTATACACTGAGACTCCCTCAAACACCCTAATTTCCCAATTCCTCTGCTTACTACATTCCTATGACCTGTTCCTCCTCCCATCTCAGCTACATAGAAAGATGGTCAATAAGACCCCTGATCACCTACTGTTCCATTTCTACCCGTATTCTATTTCCATATTCATGAACTCTGAAATCCTTTTATCTCATCATAATCTATCATCATTCCACCTTTCCCTTTGCCTTGCAAATCCTAACTTTTCTTCATCCTGTCTGTGAGCTCTTCACACCTTAGTTCTTCCCCTACACTCTCGTCCTTTCTCAATGTTGACCCTCTGGTAACCCAATTTAGTTCTATATTGTCCTCCCCTCTCAAGTCCCTGGGCCCCTCTATCCTACTGATGCTCTTGCGCTGCCAAACCCCAGACCTGGATTACTGCTATCGCCACCCACTGCCTTTGCTCTTCTTCATATGCTGCCCAATGAAGCCAGAAAAAAATCAGGAAACTGATGAGTGGATCCAGGAAAAAATTATAAAATCTCAATTAAGCCCTTACTGTAGCAAGGCAATCTTTTTACACCTCCCCAATCAATCGCTCTCCGGCACTTCACATCGACTTTTGCAAACCTTCTTATCTCTACTCATAGCTCCCATATACACACTCTCAGCTAAAATCCTTGCCTCAGAGTTCAGTGAACATAATGAGACCCTAAGCTTCTCTCCTCAGTTCACATCTATCAGATGCTTCTGCCACCACCTTCTCTTTCACCCCTATCTCATATGAAGTTGAAGGCAAATCCCTCTCCAGGCACAAGTAATTCCATCTCATCTTCTCAAGAATATCCCTCTAATCTTTAATCTGTTCCTGTAACCTGGCTATTTCCCTATAACTTATGAATACGCCTATTTCGCCCCATAATCCATCCCAAAAAAATTCTCATTTGATCCATCCATCCCCATTGACTATTGTTCCATATTTCTCCTTCTTTTATAGTTAAACTTGAGAAGACCATCTGCATGTAAACTTTTTGCAATATGGCTTCTGACTTCATAATTTAATTATAACTGTTCTTTCCAAAGTTACTGATGATCTCTAAATTTTTCAAACTAATGGTCTTTTCTCATTCTTCATTCTTATGAATCTTCTCTGTAGCCTCTAACAATTCTGATCACTTTCTTCTCTCTAGTTCTCATGACTGCTTTCTCCTGGTTATCTTCCTACCTATCTGACTGCTCCTTCTTGGTGTCCTTCTGCTGGCTCTTCATCCAGGTCATACCTACTAATGTTGGATGTCCCTGAATCTAAACTATTTTAAATTAAGACCTCATAAGCTCCTCTTGATTCAATGATCATCTCTATGCAAATAATTCTCAAATATTATCAACCCTTTCTCCTGAGATCCAGTATCACAGGTCTAATTGCCTATCAGACATCCTGTACCAAAGGTCCCATAAGTCATCTTAAACTCATGATCTCTAAAACTGAACTCAGTTTTTCCCCTAAACCCTCTCTTCCTAACTTCCCTATCACTCAAGGGTACCACCACCCTCCCAGTCATTCAGGTTCACAACTGAGGTATCTGTCATTCTCATCTCATCTTTCTCTCTCACCCCATTCCTCTAGCCAAATATATGTCAAGTCCTATAAATTCTACTGTCACTCTATGTCTTGTATGTGCTCCCTCTCACTTCTGACATTATCACTACAGGCCCTCATTACCTCTCATCTAGAATGTTAAAATAACCTGCTGGTTGGTCTGCCTGCCCAAAGTCTTGCTCTGCTCCAGTGGGGTCACTTCACTGTCCATTCAGCTAACAGACTGATCTTCCTAGAGTATAAGTCTGACTCTTACTTCTTCAGTACTCCCTGCTACTTTCAGGATCAGATATGATATCCTCTGTTTAGTTTATTTGTAAACTCTTACTTTCTGTCTTGGTAACAAGGAGTTAAGCGACCTGCCCAGGGATACAGCTAGGAAGTATCTGAGGCTAGACTCAAACCTAAGTCATCCTGATTCCAGGACTGGAATGTATCCACTGTACTACCTAGCTGCTGCTGTTAATATTTAAAACTCTTTATAAACTGGGCCCTTCCTGCCTTTTCAGTCTTCTTATGCCTTTTACCCCCTCTACATACTTATGACTAAGCTGGACTCCCTGCAGCTTCTCACATGGCCTTCCTCCATCCCCCAGCTTCAAGCATTTTCACAGACTGTCACCCTTGCCTGGAATACTCTCCCTCCTCATCTCCCCTCTTGTTTCCTTCAAGTTTCAGCTAAAGCCTCACCTTCCACTACAAGTTTTTCCCCAGTCTTTTCTCCTTGAGACTACATGTATGTATCTTGTTCATAAAGAACTGTTTATACTTTGTCTCCACTAGACTGAGAGCTCCAAGAAGGCAAGGACTGGCTTTTACTTTTCTTTTTATATCCAGGACTCAGAACAGTGCCTGACACAAGATAAGTGCTTCCTAAATGCTAACTGGATGAATAAAATGAATGAATGAATGAATGAATGAATGAATGACGGAAAAAAATAAGCTAAAACTCAGGTAAGAAACCTTCTCCCACTTCCCCAACACTGACAGTACCCCTTCCAAAGAAACAGCTCAGAACTTAAGAGGAAAATATCAAAGATTCTAACAAAAAATCTAGCAATGGCTAAACCACTCCTATCAGCTTGTGTAATTCTGTTGCACAGGTTTCAAATTAACATTACATTTGTCAGTCAGCCCATGGTAAGGTCTGATATTCCAAATAAAGGGTGCCACTTAATTGCTGAAAAGGGAATAGAAGAGGGGGCATCTAGGTGACTCATTGAGACCCAGGCCTAGAGACAGGAGGTCCTGGGTTCAAATTAGGCACTTCCTAGCTATGTGACCCTAAGCACTTTGTAGCCCTTACCTCTCTTCTGCTTTAGAATAGATACTTACTTAGTATTGATTCTAAGATGGAAGGTCAGGGTTTTTAAAAAGTCAATGAGAATATGACTACTTTTAAGCTTGCTATTATTATTTGAAATTAATAGAAAATATTTTAAAACCCAAGTCCAAAAAAGCAAGCATCTAAGAGATTCTGTAAATGACTTGCTCTGTCAAGAACAATATAACTGAATTTGGCAATTAATTAATTATTCTAAAATTAAAATATAAGTGTTTGGCATATTAACTAGACCATAGGGGCTTCACAATAAGAAATCAGATTTTTTTAAAAAGTTGGAGTAGAAGATGAGGCTTTGCTGGTTCAAAGTTTTCTATAAGTCCTCTACCATTAGCAACACAGAACCATGACTCAATAAAATGATGTGGCTTTCCCTTTCTCTCCTATGCCACAAAGGGGAGAGCTCATTTTAAATCATCTCCACAACTTAGGCCCACTAATTGGCTCCACCTCCAAGAAAGACCCAGTGGTCAAATGTGATTTTCACTGTATAATTTTCACTTCTTTCACTACTAAATGAAAAGATGGCAATCACCTTTAGAAAAGTCTGAAAACAGGCTCACTGGCCCCCAAAAGTCTAATTTCATTATAACTCTCCATTTAATCTGTGCTTAATTTCATGGGCAAGAAAGCCTAAGTCTCTCCTATATAGATGCACACAGGATGCTTGATTCCCAGTAAAAAGGCAGAGCCAAGGTATGAACTGTTCCAAAAAGATACAATCCAAAAGTTAATTAGCGTTCCCAAGGAGCTTTGTGACAGATGATGAAAGGTACCACAGAGGCAGAAAGCACTACAAAGGTACAGTAATACAATACTCAAAGACAAGAATCTGGTTTTGACCCTGATGTAATGAGGATTCTAGGGACCACTGGCAATCTCCATTTACAAAGCAAAGCATGGAACAGACCCAAAGTATCAAATACCCTGGAACAAAGGGAAACTGATGTGATCAGTTGAGTCTGCCCTTCAAGTTGTCCCTTGTACAACAGCACCACAGTTAAAGCAAACAGTTTCAACCAAACTGGCTTTCTTTTTGTTTATTCCCTACAATCAGTGTGGCTCACCTCCTGCCCTGTGGCTGCTTCCATGTCAAGAAATAGGTCCAAGAGGGATCGGACCAGACGAGCTGCCTTCGCCTTGCTGATGGAGTTCAAGAAGGGTCGCACATACTTCAGGAGCCCCCCAAGCTCTATAGGTAAGGCAAAGCAGAAAAGAGAAAACTGTCAGTCATTCAGAATGTAATGCAAATACCAAACAGTCTTGACAATACCATTTTTCCATGCCTTTTCTTCATATCTGAAACAGTCATTTTCCACCAGTCATTTTTTTTTAAAACCCTTACCTTCAGAGAGCCAAGGCAGAAGAGTGGTAAGGGCTAGACAATGGGGGCCAGATTTGAACCTAGGACCTCCCGTCTCTAGGCCTGGCTCTCAATCCACTGAACTACCCAGCTGCCCCCCATACCAGTCATTTTTTTAAGGAATGTTCAACAAAAAAATATTTTGAGAGTCTTGGATAATAGCAGTCTCTAGAATATGAGTTATTCTTTCCTCACCTCAGGGAGGTTCTGTCACCTTTCTAAATCCTTAAGATGAGATGCTTTAGTGGCAGAGTAACAAAGGAGTTAAGTATATAGACTGTCATTTCTAACTCTTCCTCCCTTTATTAGTAAGTTTCTTTCCGTTCCAGCCCACCTTCTTATTATAGCAAGGAATGTTTTTTTCAGGGATGAATTGGGCTGAATGGTCAGCCACTGTGATCCCTTCCACCTCTGAAATTGTGATTCCTCTTTCAGGAATACTACTTCTCTCCCTGGTTGTGACCTGAACCTTCTTAAAGATCAGTATCATCAAAGTTTTATAATGTAAAGTTTTTCTTTTTAAAAAATGGTCAAAGTAAGAGCTTTCCTTTTAGAGGTATGAAACCTTGAAAATGGTTTGGCCAAAAAAATCTAAGAATAATGTTCTTTCACTTCATTTAGATCCTCAAGAGTGTACAGAAATCAAGATTGAAAACTAAAACCTTTTTGATTACCGATCCATGGGATCCAGAGCTCAAATGAAGAATTCTCAACATAATGTTTCTCTCCTCTGAGTAAGAAAAATCTTACCCTTCCACAGTTCAGGGATATATTTTATTCTTGCCACCGGGTCCTTGGGGTCCTCATTAGCAAGATTTAAATAGCTAGCATATGCTACCTACTTAAATATTGTATTAGTAGCATTTTACAATAACCTATTGTACTGTGGTATATTGGATATTTCACACTTTGCAAAGAACAGACAAGACTTTGATTCTTCCAAGTGCTCAATCTGCTCTGTACTCAGTAAAATCAGCCTCCTTAACATTCACTTATACACCATTCTCACCATGGTTTTCATGCTTTGGATGCTTTTGTTCCCAATGTTTCTCCCATCTGACAACCTGATGACCTTTGTGCCACTTCTCTATCTCCTACCATTCCTCAAGACCTGCCTAGGTTCCTACCTCTTTTATAAGGTCTTCCTTGATGACCACTCACAAACATCTCCTTTTACTAAATTATTTTTTGATAATTTATTGTCTTCATCACATAAATGCGTGCTTTATTACACCACAGCATATTCATGGAACTGGAAAGGACCTCAAAAGCAACACACAATCCAACCTTTTACCCAACACAGAAATCCCTTTCCTCACACAGTCAGTTAGTCTCTGTTTGGGAATTCACTAAAGTGGTTTCTCATTCCATTGCTGGACAGTTTTAATTATTAGAAGGTTCTTTATATTGAGCCAAAAAGTTGCATCCTTGGAACTTCTATACAACTTGTCCAGTTTTGCCTTAAAAATAAGTTGAAATGTTCTTCCATTTAACAATCTTAAAGTCTTTGAAGGCAGCTAGTAATGAAGTTTTCTCCCCTCTCCATGCCAGATTACAGTTCCTTCAACCTCCTCCTTGATGACAATTTTCCAGACCCCCCTCACTGTATTGGTCACCATGCTGTGGATTCCCCAGTTCCTTAATGGTCCATTTTCAAGTAGAATACTCAGAAATGGATCCACTACTCCAGATGTCTGACCATTACAGAGTACAGTGGAACTAAAATTTCCCTTGAGCTAAACTTCTTTTCATGCACCTTAAACATCTATTCATTTACCTCAAAACTTCACTACCTATGTAGTAGCCAGGTCCCACTGCTGGCTCATATTGAGCCTAGTCAAATGAGTCCCTCTTTTCTTTTTCACATAAACTACTAGATAGTCTTTTCCATACTGACTGAATTACTTTAAATCTAAATGTAAGGCTTAAAATTAAATAAGGATAAATGTAATCTTTTTTGATTCGACCAACATTCCAGTCAAAGAAGAGTCTGACTGCCTTCATCTGACATAGCTCTCTCCCAACTTTTAGAAGTAAAACAGTATTGAAATGAAATCAAGAACAAGTTGAGTCTGAATCCTGCCTCTGACCTGAGTTGTGTGACCAAAGGAAGGTCACTTAACATTTCTCAGCCTGGTTCATCATCTGTAAAATAGCATTTTGTAGCACTTGTAGAATCTACCTCAATGGGGGGGTGGGGGGGGGGGGGGGTTGTGAGGAACAAATGAAATAATGATAGTCAGCTATTGTGGTTTAGTACCTCTCAAACTTTATGAGCCATATTCCTTTTTATATTTCCTAGCAACAGAAATCATATCTAACTATTCAAAAATACACTTTTCTGAGGTCAAGGGTCCACATGTGACTATGTTACCTTCCTTCACAATTTTGATCTTTGAGTGCCTGTCACACTCTCACTTCTAAACCACCAAACTTTGCTGGTCAGAATTCAATCCTCATTACTTCTACCTTCTGGGACAAAGCTGCTAGTATGTAAAGCTGATATTCAAAATACTGCCTTGTTCACTAATGGATTCACAGGTGTATGTAGTCTCCCAAAATAGACTAAAATTTTTGTAGGCACTGAATTGCCACATTATGTGTACCTTATATAGTAGTAGCAGGCATACAGAATTTAATAAGTACCTGATGCATTACTTATAGAAAAGATATGGGGGGCAGCTAGGTGGCTCAGTGAATTGAGGGCCTGGCTCAGATAGGAGGTCCCAAGTTCAAATCTGATCTCAGACACTTCCTAGCTAACCCTAACCCTGGGCAAGTCACTTAATTGTCATTGCTTAGCTCTTTCACTCTTTTGCCTTGTAACCAATACACGGTATTGATTTTAAGACAGAAGGTAAGGATTAAAAAAAAAAAGAAAGAAATTATTCCTTTCCTCAAAGAGTTTAAAATAAAAAGAAACAAAAGGAATCTATCTAGCTGTACAAACACATTCATCAATAAAATAAGATTTGTAACTTTGTCAAGAGTGTAAGAATATATAATTATGTTTTCCAAACTATGACTCTGGAAAACAACAAACTTTCTACAACCCTTATTCTTTTCACCCTTCCCACCCCTACGGGTCTAAGTGTTAGTGAGAGTTAGTGGGACAAAAGAAAGAACAGGAGAGAAAAAGCTTTAAGGATCATTTACAATCTTTTTGATTGAAAGGTGTCTGACAATAATCGATTTCATAAGTGTAATTCTTCATTATTCATGCTGAGATGGGAATAACTCAAAACATAAACCAAAAAAGTCTCTTTCTCTGCTTCTATATTGATTTTTCATAATTATTATTCTAATTATGATTTAATTCCACAAATAATTAATTTTTAAGCACATGCCCAACTGAACACAGGGAGAAGTGGCTCAAAAGCAGACAGAAGCTAGTCCAGGATTAAAAATTTCTAAAAGACAATTTTTATAAATGAAAACTGACTACTACATAAGCACAGTTAAATTGCATGCAAAATAAGAAACAAATTTCACCCAAATGCACCCTGTGGCTTATTTTGTCATATAGGCAATAATAGCTATAAACCATTTGTATGGAATGAGTTTTGTTCTGGAAAGTATCAAAATCAGGGAATATGAGGATTTACTACATCAAGTTCTAAGCACCAAAATGTGATCTTGAGCAAATTACTAATGAAGTTACTTTTCAGCATTTTTTAAAAATGCTTATCATAACCAAAAAGCAACACCAAATTCCCTTTAAAGTTAGCAATACACACCTAATTTAATTATCCTAACTGTATAACTTCACAAGAAGAACTGAGCATGATTTTTCAAATTCACCAGTGCCTCTCTATGGGAAAAGACCAGATTAAGCAGCATCAGCACCTCTCTCTTAGCTCTAGGGCACACCAGAACCAATGCTTGTAGCATCTCTCAATGACCCAGAATTCTACCATGCACAGGACCTGACAGGCCAATAAGCTGACTCCAACTGTAGTATTAGAGCTGCAGCACAGACAGGACACTGATTCCTAATGGAGAAGTTTAATGAAAGCTTTGCTCAACTACATTCTTACTCATTTTGCACCAGTGAAGATGGTGAGTCACAAAGAAACACAAAGCCCCAGCTATTTTATAGTCAAGGTTAAAGGTCCTAAAGCCCATCATACACATATCATCAAGGCTGTTTCTTGAGATCACCGAGCACTCTTTCTGATCAGTATGTAACGTCTCGTAATAGTAGACATTGAAAAGAAGTCATGAATCACATTGTAGGCAAAAGAATGATGACAGTTCCAATCAGAAGAACTTCCTGACCCCAGAACAAAACTCTGACCCTATTTTATTGTCTACCATAATTCTTGCTACAGAGTTCCACAATTTAACTGGGAAAACGGAATGAACACAGAACTGAGTTGTGTGCACATTTCTATGTACTTTCATTTTACATGGAAAATGACAATGTAAACAGTGACCCCTTCTAGTCCAACAGAAGGTGTTGCAGTTGTCTCACTTACCTGCAGCCTGTCCTGTCTTGGCCAGGAGTGACCCCAGTTCCAGAATGCTCTGCTCTTTGACCTGCACGGCCTCTTCATCATTTTCCTGAATGTCCCGCTTCACTAGGAGAGAAATGTAAAACCCTCTTGAAATTTGACTGAAGACCCAGACCTAGCACTCAGCAAATTCAACTCTGGATTACTTCACCCCACCTAACAAAATGAGGAAAGGATTAATGAGATGAACTATTCCAGGATTAAATGAAAAGTTTAAAATTGCAATACTAAAACATTGCAAATTTTAAACAAGGTTAAAGGAAAATTCAGGTCCAATCTTCATAATGAAAAGTTTAACTCTGGAAACTGGTTAAAAAAAAACTTTTGTTTTCTCCCCACCAATCAGAATACCAGCTTGTAGCAGCTCTCCCTGCCCATGGCCACAGATTTATGATGGCCAAAGCAAAACAATAAAAAAATTATTTCCTATAACATTAAACTATGAAATATACCTAGCATAATCAATATCTTTAGCAGACACTAACCTATCATCAAAATGCACACATTACTTAATACTCTAAGATCAACAGCTTTAATATAAAAAATTCTGGCCAAGTCATAGTGAAGCTAGGCTTTGTTAAAATTCGACCAAGTCCTTCATTAAAAAAACAAAAAACAAAAACAAGCCCCTGCCTGTGGAACACACCTCGTCCATTCCACACAATATTTACTGAAGAGGAATTTTCTGTAAAAATATTCAAACTGTGCTAAAACAACTTGGTGCTTTCTTGACCAAAACAAAATAAGTCCAGCTACTGATAAAAAATGCCATTCTCCAACTATTAACCAGTGAATTCTTATTTCCATTAGTTACCACTGATTTTAGAGGCAACCATGACTTGACAAAACCAAAAGTAAATGCACCATGATGGAAGCAGAGAAAAGTGCAGCTGAGTGGCACTACTGGTTCTCAAGTTTACTCTGTTCAGAGATGTTTTCAAGTCAACCTTCCTAGGGCAGGAACCACAGGACTCAGCCTAACTACAATGTTGTCATTGCAAAACCCTCCCAAACTAGGTCTCCCTTAAAATATGGGATGGAGCCCGGGAAAACACCAAGATCTAAATACACACAGAGGTAAAAAATACACCTGAAAAAGATGTTCCTGTTCCTACCCCATACTCTATCAGCTAGAAGATAGGACGGAAAACTCACAAAATCAGCTGAGAATGCTCCGGAGGGGGAGGCCCTGGGTTCGAATTCCACTCCTTCTGTAACCTTGGGCAAGTGTCCCAGGCCACTGGGGCCCTCAGTTTCCTCCTGGGGGCTGGGTGGGGGTCAGCTGGGCTCTCGTGCAATTAGGCACGATGCCCCACCACTCACTCCCTCCCAGGCCGGCCTTGGGGGGCTGCCCCCCACCACGACATGGGTTCCAAACCACGCTCTGCCCCCCACACCGGGCAGGGGCACCTTTGTCCTCGGGCCAGGAAGGTGACCAAGCGGAGCGTCTGCAATCGCCGGGCTACTTGTTGCATGATCCATCGGGATCCTTTGATCTCCGGCACGGACAGCCCTACTGGCTCCCGCGGATCGAGGGGCACCAGGGGCCTGACCGGACTTTAGGACTCGGGGGCCCCCGGCACAGCCAAAGTCACGGCGGCCGCGCGCGCGGGGCCCTCGGGAGCGCGCGTGCCTCCGTCCGTCCCGGGGTCCGTCCCGCCAGCGGCCTTGGAGTGAGTCAGCAGCGGCGGCGGGGCAAGGGCCTCCGTCCGCCCGTAGCTCCGTCCGTCCCTCCCTCCAGGCAGAGGCGGCGGCGGCGCGGCCTGTGCCCCGGCTCGGCCGGGCCCGGCCCCCTCACACACCGTGAGTCAGCAGCGGCGCCCGGAGCTCCCGGCCCCGGCCCCAGTCCCGGCCTGCGCGCCCAGGCGGTAGCGGCGGCGCCAGGCGAGGGCGGGCGCTTACCGATGGAGTGCAGGATGTCGATGGAGGCCTCCCGGTCAGTGCTGAGCAGGGACTGGGCTCTCTGGAACTCCACCACCGCCGCCGCCGCCATCTTACCACCTCTCACACCGTCCCCGGCCGCCGCCGCCGCCGCCGGAAACACCAGCGCGGCCGGCCCGCCCCCTACCTCCCCGAGCATTATGGAAGTTGTAGTCCTTCCGCCAGCCAGGCTGCCGGCCCGGAGGTTGAGAGGAGAGGAAAGGGGGCGGGGCGAGGGACGCCGCGAGGTAGGGACGCGAATTTAGGAAAAGGGGGAAAGAAGCGACAGGGAGTGCGAAAGGGGAGGGAAGAAGGGAGGGCGGGAGAGAGGCGGAGCGAGCGTGGGAGGGAGGGGCGGGGACAGAGAGAGGGCGTGGACAGATAAATAGTAGGCGGGGCGCCAGAGTAAGGGAGAGGGAGACTAGGAGTAGGCGGGACGAAGGGAATGAAGGAGGTACTAAAGAGGGGGAACTATAACGCGGGAGAGAGTCAGGAGGCAGGTCGAGGAACCGCGCGAGGACTGAGGCAAAGCGCGCGAACTCCAACGAGGGAACCATGTGCACCTCTGGATCCTTGGCATCTCCGCCGTGGTTCCCCGCCGCCTATTAGTACAGTGACTGTCCCTTGTCCCAAAGGAGGGTCGACTTCCCCCAACCTGCCAAGTTGGAAAGGATCCCAGAGGGCAGTCCCTGCCAGCCAGAATGGGAATTCCCTTCGACAAGGTCCCCTTCAGGTGATTCCCCTGGATCACGCTCACTTATGGTGGGCACCGCCTTGGTACTGTCCTCCTCCCTCCCTCCTGCCCCCTTTAGTGATCTTACATAACTATATATTTACATATTTACAATTAGTATCACTCTACCGGCAACCACCAGACCTGGATATGCAGCCCCAGGCTGTCCCTAACTACTACTGTTCTGCATCCCCAATTGCCTGCCGGACATTTCAAACTGGATATCCTAGAGATTATCTCAAATCCAACGTATCCAAAACTAAATTTATCTACCCTGTTCCCCCCCCCCCCAAAAAAAAAACGGTCCCAACCTCCCTATTACAGTCCACGATACCAACATCCTTCCAATTACCCAGGCTCACCATCCAGTGACATCCTTGTCTCCTTAGTGGCACTCACGACGAATATCCAGACCCTCGAGAGACTTGCCCTGGCTACCTTCACGTCTTTCCTCCAAGTTCCCTTATCTCTGATCACTTAGTCACCACCCTACTGCAAGCCTTTATCACCTCCTGCCAGCTCAGGCTATTATAATAGCTAAGCCTTCTTGTTGACCTCTCTGCCTGAAGTTTCTTCCCATCATCCACTCAGCAGGCAGAGTGATCCTTCTGAAGCCCATGCCTGACCGAATAAGCCACCCGCATAGCCAGTAAACTTCAGTGGCTTCCAATCACCTCCAAGATTTAAAAAAATTCCGTTTGTCTAAAAGTCCTTCAAAGCCTTCCAGTTTTCCTATGCTTTGCCTCCCTCCACAGATTCTATGAATCAACAACATCGGCTTTCTGGAATTTTTGCTATTTCTCACACACGACCCTCCACTCCTGACTCTGCCTTTTCACCCGAAGTCCTCCCTTCCTGGGATGTCCTCCTTCCTTATCTCTGCCTCCTGACATCTTCGGCTTCTTTGAAGACTCAACTCAGATCCTACCTTCTGCAACAAGCAGGCTTTTCTGTGCACTTCATCCCCAGTGCCTGTCCTCTTGACCTTCTATTTATACTACATATACCTATCTGCACAAAATTCTTCATACTGTTTCCCCCAGTAGAACATGAGCACCTTGAAGGTAGAATCTTTTTTGCCTTTTTTTTACCCTTAACCCAGTGCCTAACACACCTCAGGAGAGCTGAATGATTCTTGACTCATTAAGACAAGACAATATGTTACCATCTTCTTGATTAAAATGTTAGTTCACCCCATGAGGGGAGGCACTGCCTTGCTTGCTTTTACTTGTATCTCTAGCATGTAGCACAGTGTCTGGCATAAACACTTAAATGTTCCCTTTCTAGGTTTAAATTCTTCAATTGCTTACTGGTTGTATAACCCTGAACAAGATACAACCTCTCTTAAACTTAGTTTCTGGGCAGGTAGTGGGTGCCACAGTTCACAAAGCAGTAGGTCTGAAGTCAGGAAGATCAGATTCAAATCCAGCTTCAGACTCTTACTAGCTGTGTGCCCCTGAGCCACTTAACTGCTATATGCCTTAGATTCCCTATCTGTAAAATGGTCAGAGCAATAGCACCTACTTTACAAGGTGGTTGTGAGGACCAAAAGTGATAATACTTGTAAAGTGTTTAGTCCAATGTCTGGTACCCCTGTAAAATAAGGGAGTTGGACTCAAGGTCCCTTCTACCTCTTAATCTACAGTCTTATTAACATGTTCCCTCTTCCTTTTCATTTATTTTTTCTTCAATTGTATGTAAAAAGTTTCCAACATTTTCAAAGAATATTGATTCTCAAATTCTCTCCCTCCCCCCCACCCTCCAACTCCCTTGAGATGGTAAGCAATCTCATTTAGATTTTACATGTGCAGTTATGTAAAACCTTTTTCCTTATTAATCCTTTTGTGGAAGGAAACTCAAAAAATAAAAAAGTGAAATAAGTTTGCTTTGGTCTTCCTGGCTTCACTGTACAATGTTCTCTTGGTTCTGCATATTTCACTCTGCTTCAGTTCAGTTCAGGTCTTTCCGAGCTCCTCCCACTTGTCATTTCTTATAGCACAATAGTTTTCTATTATAATCATGTACTATAACTTACTCAGTCATTCCCCAATTGATGGTTATCCTCTCACTTTCCAAGTCTTTGACACCCTAAAAAGAGCTGCTTTAAATATTTTTGAATCTTGAAAGACTTATGAAGGGGAATGCTATCATCTCCAGAGAGAGAACTGTTGGAGTCATATTTCACATCAGTGTATTTTTTTGTTTCATTTTAGGGTTTTGGTTATGTATAACTTTGCTCCTACAACACTAACCATTATAGAAGTGTGTTGCATGACAGTTTTTTAAAGAAAAAGAAAAATATTTTTTTGTACATACAGGTCCTTCTCCTTTATTTTTTATTTGTTTTTTTTTTATCTCTTTGGGATACAAACATAGTAATGGTATTGCACTGTGTTTCATCTCTTCCCTGGTGCACTAGATCACCTCATGCCAGCCTTCTAAGTTGTTTTGAGTTGAAAAATTATTTCTCCTTGTCTTTGTGTGGGTTATGCTGCTCCAGAATTCATTTTGAAACATTATTTCATTGCTTTTTGGAGAGTAATTTGGTAGAAATCAGATGTACCTTCTCTGCCATCTTCGTTCACCTGATCCCTCTTTCACAGAGAGTCAGTTCAAATGTGCATGCCCTGTTACTTCTTCTGCCCCCATCTTTTCTTCTCCAAGATGAATTTTCCCAGTCCCTTCAAGAGATCCTCTTGTGGCATGGTCTTTGGAATATTTACCAACCACCCAGATCATCCTCTGAACTCCCTCCAACTTGTCAAGTCAACGAAGTATTTCAATAAGATTTTATTAAATGTCTACTCTGTGCCAGAGACTGGGAATTCAAAGACAAGATAGAAACACTCCTCAGCCACAAGTTTAGATTATACTGGAGGAGAATGCAAGACAAACACACATATAAGTTTTGGTTGTGTTTTACAGACTTGTGATTTCATCAAAATAAGTATATGTTCAAATAAAGGCAAGAAAAATGTGAGAGGAAGAAAGGGCCAACATCTTGGGTAACCAGAGAAGGTCTTGTGAAGAACATGAGCACCTGAACTGAGCTTTGAAGGAAGGAGAAGGATTGAGAAATGCTGTGTGAATGCATGAAAACAAGAGACAGAGTGTAAAGGTACAACTATTCCACATTGGCTAGAATACTGATCTTTGCAAAGCAGCACAGTATTAAATGAGATCAGAAGGACAGGTCAGATACATAGTTTGTATTTTATTCTCTAAGTAATGGGGAGCTGTGGAAGGTTTCTGACCAGAGGAGTCACAAGGTCGAGGCTGAGTTCTGGCAGCTGAGTGAAGACTACATTAGAGCTCAGAGAAGAACTGGAAGCAAGGAGATCAATTAGAATCTGATTATAATAGTTCTGGCAAAAGGCCTCAACTAGAGTGGTGGCTGTATAAGTGAGAGAAATGGAAAGCTATAAGAGATGTTGAGGAAATGGAATCAATAGGATTTGCCAATAAGTTTTACTTTAGGAATAAGCAATAAGGACAAGTATAGGTAACTCCAAGTTTATAAACCTAGGAGGCTAGGAGAATGACAGCAACCTCAACAGAAATAGGAATTGTTGGAAGAGGAGTAGGTTTAATGGGGAAATAACAAATTCTACTTGAGGAACAGTCAAATCTATAACACTATCAATATGGAAGTTCCCACCAACACTATAGCTCCGACACATCTATGCCTACCCACGTTGTGTAACTCTTGTCCATCTGTTCATCACAAGAGACCTTCCTTATCTGTGTGGGGGAAGCCTTCTTTACTTTCTCCTGACATTTCAAGACTGCCAGTTAGAGAAATATTCTGGTTTTCCACTCATCATCTCTTACTCACCACATGACCAATGCATCTTGTCTTCCTATCATACATTTCCTTCATGACACTTTTTACTCCTTCTCTTCAAAGATCCTCATCAATCATGTGCTTCAGTCTGCTCACACCTTCCATATGCTTTTCTATGGCCTTTTGTATGATATTCATTCTTAATTCTTCAGTCACTTATATTTCCATGTCTTGCCACCATATAGAAATACTGGTTAGAACATTGGCATTAAAAAGTTGGGAAAGCTTGGGGTCATTAAAGAGCTCTGTAGTGCTCTGCAATCCCGCCCAATCTTTCTCCTATTCAAATCCAGAACCAACATATTGCTTATCCATACAGTCTACCCCAGATAAACATGTTGACAGGCGAGCTTTCTAGGTTTTCATCCAAATACATGCCATATTCTGGGCAACAGATATTCATCATCCACTCAAGTTTTTCCTTCATGGAGGGAGAGGACAGACTCTTTTGGCTGGTTACATATCTCATCTATGAGGCTCTGCAGTGTTCTATGGATTTATGCAAATGGCCCAATGTCATGCACAAAAAGAAGCATTTCAGGAATATCGCATCCCTAAATTATTCAACTTGCAATCTGTGAATGATCTCCTCCATCACAATGGGAACATCTTTGGTTTTTTGGAACTGATATTCAACAATGGACCATATCTTTACCATTTTGTAACTGACTGAAAAATGGAGACCATGCAAGTCCATTGTACTGAATATTTGCTGATTATGAGAAATCATTTGATTTCTCATAATCTATATTACTGCCTTATAGTTTCTTTTGCAACAAAGAATCTCTCAGCCTTACATTAAGAATCATTCAAAACTCCATGAACAGTTCAAAGACATTCTCTGATCACAATCATCCAGAAAGTACCCTTGGTGCTTGGTGCTATATGCTTCCATAATGTTCAAGTTCTCTAATTAGAGGACAGGATTTTGAGGAAGTCCTCTAGTTGGAGGACAGGATTGACCATTAGTCAAGCATTGAACTCACTGAGAAAGATCTCATGCTCTCTGCCCCCATTTTATATTTGAAAAGCAGATTATTTTACTCCAGATGCAGAGCTTTATCCCTGTTAAATGTCACCTTATTTCATTAGGTCCCTTGTTTTAGCCTCCTGATACTTTTAGGGATCCTGATCTCTCACTCAGCACATTTAGTTATCCCTTCCAGCTTCATTTCCCACAAATGTAAGCTTCATGTCCAATTCAGTCTCACAAAAGAAACCTTCCGTCATCTGCTCTTCTCCCCATTGTCAGTGTTCTTCCTCAAATTACTTTGTACTTAATTATCTGAATACATGTTTGGTTCCCTCTACCATAACCACCTCCACCCCAGCAGAATGTCAACTCTCCAAAGGCAAGGACTTTTAGTTTTGTGTTTGTAAATTTGTATATAGTACGTATTTAAATATTTGTTGAATTCAATAAGCATACCATTTCTGCCTTCTTCCAAGACATTAATAAGAATATTCAACAACTCAGATCCAAGGGTAGATCTCATAGCACTCTTCTAGAGACATCACTCCTAATCCATTAATGATTACTCTTTCCTTCTGGTCTTTTAAATAGCTCTGAATTCACATAACCACTATGAACTAATCCATATCCCTTCATCTTGTCCAGAAAAACAGCATAAAAAAAACCTCATGAATGCTGTACTAAAATCTAGGAATACTATGTGTGCAACATTTCCCTAATCTGCTGGTCTAATAATCTTGTCAAAAAGGAAAATAAGCAAAGTCTAGCATGGTCTTTAATTTTTTTTTTTACTTTAACTCATTTCTCACTTTCAGGAACAATTATAACACACACAGTACATTTCATTGGGTTATTTAACCAAATAATTTTTTAGGGTAAGCTTTTAATGAATCCTCAATCATAATGGATTTTTTTTTGCTTCTTAAATTACCTTTTGTATGAATCAAACTAAGACCACAAAAATAAATTAAAATCAGTAGCAACTAAACCTTACTATAAAAATACAAACTTGAAAAATGAGACACAAAATACCAGGGTGTGTTTGTGGTTTTGTTTTTTTTTAGATAATAGGGTGTGTCAGGTTCCAACTGTCACATTCTGAATACATGGCATACCCTGTCCTTGATGATGCCTCTTATTGATTGTACTTTTCCTTTCTAATTTCTTCCACACCATCCACTCAATCCCTGAACTTTTTTTTTAATCCTTAGAATCAATACTGTGTATCGATTCCAAGGTAGAGGAGTGGTAAGAGCAAGGCAATGGGGGTTAAGTGACTTGCCTAGGGTCACCCAGCTAGGAAGTGTCTGAGGTCAAATTTGAACCCTGGACCACCTATCTCTAAGACTAGTTCTCTATCCACTGAGCTACCCAACTGCCCATATTACTGCACTTTTTGTACATATGCTATGTTTTTCTATAAACATGTAACTTTCCCCTTAGTTAGATCATAAGCTCCTAGAAGGCAGAGACTGCCTCACTTTTGTATTTTTGGTGCTGTTGCCTGGCACAAACTTGTCATTTAATTTTTAAAATTCTGACTGATTAATTGATTGCTACCAAATATCACTATCTAGTAGCAAAATCAGTAAAGTACAACTCATGAAATTAATTCAAGATGAAAGAAAAGAGAGATATTTAACTAAAACTGTAAACGCAGATACTATAGAGAAAATATTAGCTATGACATGGGAAGAAAAATACTTGTAAAGCTACTTGATCATTTAGAGGAAGAAATAAATTTGGAAAAGGTTTAGAAATTTGGGGAATGATACTTATGGATTCAGATACCTACATGCCAATTCAAGGAGGGGGGAAATGAATGGGTACAAGGGACATAGACAGCTAGGAGTTATGAGACATCCAAATTCCAGTTTTATCACTAACTGTGTATCTATGGGCAAGTAACAATGTCTCAGCACCAATTTCCTGACTTGTACTAATAGAGATAATAAAATCTGTACTCCCTACCTCATAGGATGGCACCAAGAAAAGCATTTTGTAAACTGTAGCATGACATAAAACTATCTCCAAAAACCTAGCACTGTGCTTTGCACATGGGAGATACTTAAAATATTTGTTGAATAGAATAAGCCTATAACCTGTGTCTTCATAAAAGTCATTGATAAGAACATTAAACAGCACAGATATAAAGGCAATTGTTATTAGTACCACTGCACAAAGTCAATTAACTTGATATTTTAATACGAAGTGATAAATATGATATAAGAATCACTAAGTCTTGGGATGGGACTCACAATCGGAATGCAGCCGTGAAAGTATATAACTTGTTCAAAAGAAATGATAGCAGGAACAGAGGTGTAGCACTGTGTGTGTGAAGAATATACAATAATACTTCGATTTTCATTGGCATCGGTTATTGTCAATTTCAGTTTTCATCAGTTTCAGTTTTTGTCAATTTTTCCGTTTTCGTAGGTTGCCTCGGATTTCGTTGGTGTTCCCACTTGCCCTTGATGCTAATTTTGAGAAAACAAAGGGTGACCCACCATTCTCCTACTCAGGGTGAGCAATACATGTATTGAAAAACAAATAAATCCATTTATGCATACAAATAGCAAACAAAAATCAGATCAACAATCTCATATCAGTCAAGTAGAAATTCTCCCATACTATCTCAGCTGAAAAGAGGGATATAATTCAAGGAAACAACTCCTCTACATGTCAGCTTCTTTCCAAAGTCTTTCCAGATAATGACATCTAAGGTCCTTATGGAGGGGGATTCCCCTTCCAAACAATAACCTCTCTCTCCCCTCCTCGCTGCCTTCCATACACCAAGAAGAGTCTTCAGAAAGGTAAATGACATGTGAAATGTTCATTTATTCTTTACATTAGTCTTTTATATTCATTTCTTACTGTTTTTTTTTAGTATAAAACACTATATTATTCTCTATAAAATGTGTTTTTGGTATGTATTTTGGAATGTCTAGAATGAATTAATTTGATTCACTGATTCATATGAAAATAACTGCCTCAGCTTTCCTTGGATTCAAATTTCACTGATTGTTTTCAGAGGGATTGGCTACAAAAACTGAGGTTTCACTATATATGCTAGGGGACAGCTGGGTGGCTCAGTGGATTAAGAGTCAGGCCTAGAATTGGGAGGTACTGGTTCAAATCTGGCCTCAGACACTTCCTAGCTGTGTCATCTTGGGCAAGTCACTTAACTCCAATTGTCTAAACTTTACCACTCTTCTTGCCTTAGAATTAATACTTGTTATTGATTCTAAGACTGAGGGTAAGGGTTAAAAAATAAATAAATAATACATATAAAGTAGTTTAAATACAAGATAGTTTGAGAAAAGAAGACACTAGTACTGGTAGAAAATGGTAAATGAAGAGAGGCTGTCAAGATAGAAGTAAAAAGGGAGTCCATGCTAGACATCAGAAATGACTAACTTGAAAGTTCAGATTCTTATGCCAATGGAAGCAGAGAATTTGGTCAATCTTTTTTTTCTTTCATTTTTTGTGATTCTGGAACTTAACAAACATAAACATTTCCATACACAAAGAAATTTAAAAAAAATAAAGTATATTAAACCATGCCTATTACATATACCTTATTTTAAAATATAAAATAAGTCAACATATCAGTTTCAAAGCTGCTCTGCTTGTTTTTGTCTCTCTCTGAAATACCTTCTGTTCTCTGCTATTCATTTTAAAATTTTAAATTCTTCACTGATACACTTTTCTCTTTTTTTTTATTTTTGGAATAATTACCATTACTCCCTATTCCCTCCCTCCATATAAACCCTCACTGGTAATAAATAAAGGTGATCAAGCAAAATGGGTTTTCCTACATTCTTTTCTAATATTGAAATGCAAAGGTAAACATTTGCTTAAAAGACTATTCTACAGAGAACTCACACCAGGCAAATGCTCACACCCAGGTCAGAAGAAGTGATAAAAGGACACTCTCAAGGTCTCTCTGAAGAACTTTAGCATCTATTGTGAGACATGGGAGACCCTGGCACAGGAACATCCAGCATGGCATGCCAGCATCAAAGCAGAATTCCAGTAGCTCAAAAGAAACACAAGAAGTGCCAATTTGGAGACATCTCCATTCTAAATATTCATATGGGTGTTCTGAGCTCATATTGGTGTGAGCAGTCCCAGTCAGACTCAGTGTTATCATTTTGGTCCTTGAGGAGTATGAAGGGCAATGACCAACCAATGTAGTTGAGATTGGGCCCACAGGGGTCATGGCATTTACTTTTCCTTGTCCGATAACCAGCCTTGCAGTTTGTGATTGGGTTCATTTGCAGGACAATCTGTTTCTATTTAGGGGTATTAGGTTCCCTTTTCTCATTCTTTTAAGCCCAAGTCCACAAGGAATAATTGCTTAGTACTTTGGATATGGCTGGTGTCTGAGGCTCCCCAAAGGGTTGACTCAAAGAGGTACTCAATGAACAATATGAATCAAGGTAAGAGAAAGGTAATTTATTCCTACACACAAAAAGGAATGCTCAGCATAAAAGATTCAAAGCATGCATTAACAGAATTGTTGGAACAGAATTCAGTAACTTATTACTGCTGTTACAATTTATTAGAAGGCTAATGTTCAACATCAATAAAGTATAAAGCAGTTTTGATATCTTCTGATTGTGCATTTCACATTCCATTTAGGCTCCATCCTATCACTGCACTACTAATTGGACCTGCCTCTGAATTTTGGATTCAGTTGCTTCCATAGACTTGCACTTGCTATTACCACAGTCAAATACTCTGTGGATGCTTCTATCTCCAACATGGTGGATTCTGCTCCCAACACACAGACTTCTGGACCTTTTGAACTCACAAAGCAACCTACTCAGATTTAGAAATAGGAAGTAGAAAAAGCTAATAAGGGCCCAGGCGCAAGCTGGCCTAGTAAAGTAGTAAAGAACATAACTAGCATCCCTGCACAGTAGAGTCAAAACAAAGGTATCTGAAAATGAATTAAAACTATGAGCATGAGCTTGACCCTTTTTCTTAATTTAACAGACATAGCATCTCATCCCCTGCTATTGTTATAAGGTGGGGAAAGACCAAAGGTCCACTTAGTGTTTACCACAAAATTATAAAATATCAATTCCTTTCAACAACAGGTCATCACATAGCTGGACACCACCCCAAAGCTTCTAGGTGGATGACCATAAGTAGAAAGGACAAAGCTGAGCCTACTCCATGCTCATTACACATATCTTACTTTGCCAACAATTTCATCTCAGAGGGAAGTAAGAGGGAAACTACTCTCTGGTCTTAATTTTTATGATAAAAAAAACAAATTATAAGCTTTTGGGGGGCAGGGTCCGGGCATTCAAAGCCTTTCATAACCTAGTTCCAACCTTCTTTTCTAGACTTCTTATGCCTTATTTCCTGACACATTCTCTGATCCAGTTTCACTGACCTCTTGGCAGTTCCAAGCACAAATTACTCCATCTCTTGGCTCCAGGAATTATCCCTATTTGTCCTGAATGTCTGGAATGTTCTTCCCTCCTCCTCTCCACCTACTGACCTCCCCAAAGTCCCAAATTCCTGCTTTTACTGGAAGCCTTTCCCAACCCCCCTTAATTCTAGAACCTTTCCTCTATTAATTGCTTACTATTTATCCTGTATAAAGCTTGCTTTGTTATCTATCTCTTTACATATTTTCTCCCCTATTAGATAAGTTCCTTGAGAGCAGAGACTTTCTTTTAACTTTTTTTTAATTCACTTAGCACAGAGCTTGGCACAAAGTAGATGCTTAAGAAATATTTCTTGAGTGATTGATATCCTTTTGAAGACCTACTATAGTCTGATATATAGAAAATAGGAACCTGAACCTGTTATTTCATTGTTAGTGGGAACTCCTAGATGGAAGGGATTCTGCAATGCAGGGAACATCTTTTCTGTAACTTATAGTCTAAGAGAGTTGCCTAGAGCATTGAAGTATTGAAGCGACTTGCTCAAAGTCACCCATCCAGAAGATGTTATAAATATAACATGAGCTCAAGGCAGGAAGCTGCCTAGTGCTCAATCCATCAAGCCATGTTATCACTTAAATATACATAACTAGGTGGCTCTCTGAATAGAGCTCTGGACTTGGTGTCAAGGAAACTTGAGTTCAAATCTGGCCTCAATCACTTTCTAGCTATGTGACCCTGGGCAAGTCTCTTAACCTCTGTTTGCTAAAATCCACAGAAGAAGGAAATGACAAAACATTCTAGAAATCCACAAAGAAAATAGTATGGTGCACAAGGTCAGAAAGAGACACATACAACTGAACAATAACTGCTTATATTGTGTGAAGATTGGATTTAGCTATCTCCTGATGGTAACAATGAAGATACTTAGCTCTTTCTTTATTATGAAGATAAAATTGTAATCTCCTGATTGTAACAATGAAGGTACTTAGCTCTTCCTTTATAGTGGAGCTAGAATTGTAAGCTACAATCTATTTTTAGATTTTAACTACAAAAAGGTGTTAAGTAACTACAAAAGGCGAATTTAACAAAAGAGGTGTTAAGTAACCCAAAAAGATAAAATCTAACCAAAGAAGGTGACAACTAAAGAATGGACAGTCCTGGAGAAAATCTAACAAAAGAAGGTGTGAACTAAAGAATGGGCAGTTCTGGAGAAAAGCGTCTGCTGTGATTGGTAGACATGAAAATTTAGAGGAGGAGACACAAGAGAAAAAGATCTTTAATAGAGAAAAAAAAGACTGAAGAGAACAGTCTTAGAGTGACCCAGACTTAGAGTGAAGGATCAGTCACTCAGAGCTGAAGGGAAGACAGACATTCATTCGAAGATTCGGGCACTGACCCTAAGGAGCGACCAGAAGGCAGACACCCAGACTTCTTTAAGACTGTCTCCGTTGGTGAGTGGAGAGCTGACTTAGTGACCCCAGCTTTCTGGAGGCATGAAGCCTCCAGGAAAGGCCCATCTTCTTGACACTCTCTTCCCTGTCTGGGGCTTAGAAATTCTAACTGATATCAGAAGAAGTCAGAGTGTTTTTTTTTCTCTCTCTCTCATTCCTTAATATCTTCCTTCTATTGTAAATATTGTAAATAAACTACCATAAATTCCATTTACTTTAGTAATGAAGGAGGTCAGAACAACCTCTGGGGGCCAGAAGTAAACTCTTGTCCAAGTCAGCATAACCGTTCCAACAGCTAAGCAGACACTCCCTGTATTGTGAACCCCTCAGCTAGCTACAACTGCCAAATCATGAAATTCTTTTGTTCATACTAGCCCCCTATACTATAAAAGGTGTTCCCCCAGCCAAGCCAGGGTGGCCCCCCTTCTTGGGGCAGCTGTAGCGCACTAGTAATAAAGACTTCCCTTTGCCTGGATTGCATTGTCTTCGTGTGCTCCTTGTGTTGGTCTTCCACTCAGACCCTAACAGTAATTCATTTTGGGATTTAGAAATTAAATCCCTGGCGACCATCTAATAACATATTTCAGAGTCCAATCACAATTAAATTTAATATAATTGTATATAATAGTTGCTTAATTTTTGTTTAATGAATGAATGACCAATAAAGAAAAGCAATTGGTGAATTGTAAAGTGGGAGGGGGGGGTGGAATGACCTTGTCATCAAACAGTTAATGCTTACCAAGGAAACTATCACACCAGATAAAATGGAAGATGTAGTCTAGACTTAAAGGAAATAATTCTTTGAATTCAAATCATGATTTCATTGCCTAAGGTAATATAAGAAGAGGGATTAGGTAGTTTCAAAAATGAAATTCTTTTATTTTTACTTAATTTTTTAATTGGTTACATTAAATGAAAATTCAATAATAAATCATGACTCATGGTAAGGAGGAGGAAAAATAAAAAGAGAGGCAGCTAAATATGTGACTATACATTGATTCCTGATAGGATGTGAACTTCTTAGGTGCTGGGGGCCATCAAGCCACGATGTCTTGACAAGGTCACACGTGGTAACCAAGAGGTCACAGAGTGACCCTTTGTTAAGATGGAATTGCCCAGTTTCCTCTATAGGACTTCTCTTATCAATACTCCTTTCTAATGGAATTGACATGATTGTTATCCTCTCCCTAGCCTTAGAAGGAATAATATAAGAACAATATACTCGTACTTTATTTCCCCAAAACATCACCAAAAGATCAGACTCCAAAATCCAAGCCCAAAATGGCTTAACTTTTACTTAGATACATAATTCCCAGCAAAGCTGTAGCCAAAAGGCCAAACCCAGAACTTTCCCACTCATAGAAACTTATTCTCCTAGAGCCAGCATAAAAATCAATCATAGAAGTCCATACAGGTATACAGGTACAACAAGCTTCAACATGCCTTAGTGACTCAATTTCACAAACCAGAAACTCCCTCCTAACCCTGAAAAATGATCTGTCTAACAATTAATCTGAATTGCATGCTTCTCTCATCCCTCAAGCTCAGTACCATAATTGTTGAATTGTCTTTAAGAGTTTCTGATTGATTATTTCTTTTTATTAAAAGTAATAAGTAAATTTCCTTAATTGTTTATAAGCTCAAACTCCTCACAGGTTAATGAGAAAATCAAGCCACCTGTGATGAAATCATTTATCTTGTACAGAACCTTTATTCTGAGACTGATACACTGTGGTACAACCTAATGTAATGGACTTCTCCACTAGTGGCAATGCAGTGACCCTGAACAACTTGGAGGAATCTACAAGAAAAACCACTATCCACATTCAGAGAAAACACTGAAGAAAAACAACTGCTTGAATACATGGGTCGAAGGGATATGGTTGGGGATGTAGACTCTAAATGAACATCATAGTGCAAACAACATCATTGAAATAGGTTCTGATCAAGGACACAAGTAATACCCAATGAAATTGCGTGTCAGCTGTAGGAAGGGTGGGTGCAGGGGAGGGAGGGAAATAAAGTGAGTATTGTAACCAAAAATTAAAAAAAATTAAATAAAATTTTTTTAAAACAACTACAAAAAAAAATTACCATTGTTCTCAATAGCTAAATAGCCTTTTTCTTCTTCTCCTCTTCTTCCTCCTCTGATGCTATTCACAATTTAAATCACTCTTTCCTATTTTTTTTTCTCTTCTCTTGACATCAGTGACAACATACTCCCCTAGTTCTCCAACCAGCTGGACCTATTTTTTAAATTATATTTTTATTGTCATGCAAAACACTTCCATATTGGTCATGGTTGAAAGAGCACACTCATATATAACCAAAACCCCAAAATAAAACCATAGATATACTGATATTAAAGATAGTATGCTTTGATCCACGTCTGTCCAACTCCAGCAATTCTTTCTCTGGAGGTAGATAGCATTCCTCGTCATGTCTTTCAGGATTGGCCCAGATCATTGCATTGTTGAGAATAGCCAAGTTTTAACAGATGATCATCATACAATATTATTGTTAATGAGTGCAGTGTTCTCCTGGTTCTGCTTACTTCACTCTGCATTAGTTCCTGAAGATCTTCAGTTGGACTAACTCTTAGTCTTGTTTCTTAGATAGTCATCCCTCTCTTCCTTCTCTCTCTCAAATTATTTGTTTTCACTCTCCCTCTATGCTCTAAACTGATCTCATAAATTCATTTATCATCTCTATACAGCTGACTCCCAAAATTTGACATCTAGTACTAAACTCTCACCATAACTCTAGTGATATATCTCCAACTACTTACTAGAAATATCTATCAAATGTTGAATCAATATCTCAGATTCAAAATAGAGACCCTAATCCTTCCCTTTAAACCCACTTCAACATCAAATATCCCTTTATCTGTTCTCCGATTACCAAGTCTCCCAAACTGAGTCACTTTTGATTCATCTTTCTCCCTCTATTGCCAGTTGACAGTCAAGTCCTATCAATCCTACCTTTGTGTTCTTTTTTCCGATCCATCCTCTTTCTCTTCGTTTACATGAAGTTATTGGTAAGAGCCTCTTATCTCTGAGCTTCCACTATCTCCCTTTCTACATACAATTCTCTTCACCAGAGGTCAAACTCCTCTCTTGTAATGCAGAACCAAATTAAAATGTCATCAGGTCCAGCTAGGTGGCTCAAGGGATTGAGAGTTAGGTCTGGAGATGGGAGGTCCCAGGTTCAAATTTGGTCTCAGACACTTCTTAGCAGTGTGATTCTGGGCAAGTTACTAAACTCCCATTTCCTATCCCTTATATTTCTCTTCTTAGAAAGCTAGAGTTTTCAAATAAATTGTAATTAGAAAGGTTTAGCATAAATAAAAAATTCAATACAAAACAATATAATTGCGATTTTCTAAGTCACTCTGGAAATACTAATTTTCTTCCAAGGCTAATTTCCTCCATGAAGCTCTGCAGTGGTTAATGTATACTTCCTCCTCAAATTACCTTATGTGTCTTTGAATCAAAATTGTAAATTCTCCAACAAAATAAAAGCCCCCTTTAAGAACTATTCCATTTTTAACTTTGTATTGCCAGCACTTAGCAAAATACCTTACATTCAATGTAAATGTATGTAAATCATATAAATACTTAATAAAATTTTATTTAATGAAAAAAGAACCTTTATTCTGTCAAGAATCAATAGTTATAATACAAGAATATAGTATGATCTCAGAATGTTAATCAAGTGATTTGTTAAAAGTTAATGCACCACTTTTCCAATTATCTTTATTTGAACATGTGTGTTAGGTAACATATCTGTGTGCCAAAAAAATGAGTATAAGAATAAACACCAGGCCTTGGCATAGTGGAGCAGCTAACAGATGCAAAGCATGCCCATGGCTGAATGATATACACAGCTATCTGCCCTTTGTTATTTTCTTGAATGTTTGCCACCTGCCGGGAACCCCTGGAGCCAAGAGTAAGGCTGGCCCAGTGCTTAGACTAGATATCTTATCCTATCCTCTCTCTCATTTTCTTACTTTCACTCTTTCTATATTTTG
The DNA here is from genome assembly GCF_027887165.1 of Monodelphis domestica. Taxonomy (NCBI): domain Eukaryota; kingdom Metazoa; phylum Chordata; class Mammalia; order Didelphimorphia; family Didelphidae; genus Monodelphis; species Monodelphis domestica. Next base: position 503,817,012 of record NC_077228.1, read on the forward strand.
TAAATAAATTATTAAATAAATCTCTTGGAATTAAAATTCCTGGTGACTCTATTCTTAAATAATCCAGTCCAACTTTTTATAAAAATCCCTTACATTTTCTACCCCTTTATGTATGTATACATATACTTTATATAATGTGTGCATCCATATTATGTGTACATATACACACACTGAATGCAGATGCCTAAACCAGTAATTCTATACCTGAAGAAAATTCATTTGAACAATGTTTGGGTGGGTGGGGATAGGAAGTATACCCTAATGGTGGTTGTTGTTTCATTGTCTGACTCTTTGCAACTCCATTTGGGTTTGTTTGTTTTTTTGGCAAAGATACCAGAAGTGGTTTCCCATTTCCTTTTCCAGCTCATTTTGCAGATGAGAAATTGAGGCAACAGTTAAGTGATCTGCCCAGAGTCACACAGCTAATAAGTGTCTGAGGTCTGATTTGAACTCAGGTCTTCCTGTCTCCGGGCTTTGCACTCAATCCACTGAACCACCAAGTTGACCTAACTAGGTACAGTTATACCAGGAGAAAGGGCAACCAATGCCTCAGATTGATCATGGTCAATAACCGTGAAGTACAGATGGCAATTTTAGGTCCTCAAGCCTCAGGAGATGGGGGTTAGGAGAAAAGCAGAAGGTAGTAGCATGATGGTGATGCAGAAAACTACAACCCAGGAGGAAGGTGGTGAATGGGGTGGGTCACAACAAGAATGAAACACTCAAGGGCAGAGATCCAGGACCAGGCAAGATAGTAGACACAGTCATACTCTTGAACAGGGGTCCTAGGCACAAGGTGGTAGACTACAAAATGGCATTCAGTGTATGAGGAATGGAAAGACCATTTTGGCTGGATTACAGTGCAGGAGAGGGAGTCATTCCAATAAAGCTGGAAAAGTAGGTTGGAGCCATGGTATATAGGTCTCTAAAAACTAAACAGAAGAATTTATATTTTGTTCAAGAGACTAGAGAAAGCTGCTGGAATAGAAGGGGTCACATGGATAGTTCTGGGTTTAAGGAAAATTACATTGGCCCCTACATGGAGGATGGAGTTGGGGTGGTGATAGAGTTGAGGCAGAGAGATCAATTAGAAGGGTATTACAAAATCTAGGAGGCAGGTAATGAGGGTCTGATCTAAAATAGTAATTGTGTGCATGGAGAGCAGAGGTTGTAAGGACTGAGTAAAAGGAAATAAGGAAGGGTTGTAACAGGGAATGGAGGAGGTGAAAGGACATAAGGAATAAGGAGGACTGGTGAGGTAGAGGAGAGAGAACCACTGGGGCTGAGAGATGATCTTTGTAATTCTCCCTTTCCTTCACACTTCAACCTACAAGAGAGGTAACCCTGACCTGGTGTTAAGGCAAGGATGAATGGAGACTGTCTCAATAAGTAGGCTTCTAGAGAATAATGGAGTTTACTTCTCTCAAGGCTTGGCTGAGGGTGCAGCTAGATAGCTCAGTGAATTGAGAGCCAGACCTAGAGATGGAAGGTCCTGGGTTCAAATATGGCCTCCAACACTTCCCAGCTGTGTGACCCTGAGCAAGTCACTTAACCCCCATTGCCTAGCCCTTACCACTCTCTGCCTTGGAACCAATCCACAGTATTGATTCCAAGATGGAAGGTAAGGGTTTAAAAAAAAAAGACTTGGCTGGTACTTGAGCCCCCAGAATCCTTACTTGTCTGGCAGGCTGGCTATCCTTGTTGGTTCTTTGATGTTTAGCCAAGGCTAAATGGCCAATCTAGCCAACTCCCTCTCTTCTAAACTGCTATGATTTGAATCTGACTGTGAGTTTCTTCGATACAAGGTTGTTTATTAATTCAAGTAACCAAAAGGAAGAAATGGGTTTGTGGGAATAGGAGACCCTACAGGTTGTCTATGTCCTTCTTCAACTGAGCCAAATGGCTCAGGCTTCAGAGTCTCTTTTTCTCCTTCCTATTTCCTGTTACTATCCTATTCTACTTAGGTGTCAAGCATCCTTATTAGGAAGGTCATGGGATGGAAAGGGTCTTCAGGGTAACCCCATGAAGTTCAAGGGATCAGTACCCTTCAGCAGCAGTTGTTCTTTTCTTTCTTTAGTTGATGATCTAAAGATATTAGGAATCTTCGCTCTTCAGGGCAAGGAAAATGGAGGCAAGGCTCTGTCACCACAGTTTGGGATCTCAAGCTTGGGTCCTAGCTCCTGACTCTCCAGAGTTCACAGGGCAAAGACCTCTTTCCCAGCTTTTTCTCCCACAAGCCTCTTCTCCTACCCCAACTTCCACTCCCCCTCCTGGCAACATTCTAAATGATCGTTCCTCAGTTTCAGTTTTCCTTTCCACAGTGTCAGATGCCAGATTGCATTTGCTGTAGGAGATATCTACATCAATGTGAATATTCTGGTTAAAGTACATAAAAGTTTCTTAAGTTTTTCATTTAAACAACTGCCACCAAATGGAACACGGTGCCAGGGTTATGGACTCATGATCAGAACAGACAAGTGTCATATAAGTGTAACTCTTTTTTTAAACCCTCGCTTTCCATCTAGGAATCAATACTGTGTATTGGCTCCAAGGCAGAAGAGTGGTAAGGGCTAGACAATGGGGATTAAGTGACTTGCTCAGGGTCACACAGCTGGGAAGTGTCTGAGGCCAGATTTGAACCTAGGACCTCCCATCTCTAGGCCTGGTTCTCAATCCACTGAGCCACCCAGCTGTCCCCTGAAAATAGATTTCTTGAAAGCTCACAGGTCACTCACAGTGACCTCCTAGATTCACATTGACTCAAACAGTTAAGCACCCATTACCTGACTTACCACCATTCTCGCTTACAGCCAAGTAATGTCTTTTACATGAGCCGCATTTGTACCTCACGGATTGTCCTAAAGGCAGCAAATGGTTCCTGAACTCCATCTTAAAGGAAGATTTAATTTAGTATGTTCAATTCACAAAAATGTATATTCTTCTACCCCCTTCCCTATTGGAAACAAAAGCAAAGCCTTTCAAATATGGAGTTAAGAAAAAAAATTCCTACATGTTCCAAGTCCAAAAAATATAGGTCTCATTCTGCGCCCAGAGTCAATGACCTTTCTGTCAGGAAGCCAGACCCATAGAGGAAAATAGGATCCAAGCTTACAAGAACTGGGGGAAGAGGAAGTCTACAGAGTAGAATCAGGAATGCAGGAGAGGGCAGAATGGATCCCAGGGTCTCAGCTGGAGACAGCATCATTTTATGATGGGTGGCCAGGCTCTCCCCTTCCCAAGCCTTCATATACACAGTTATGCAGCTGTGAAACCTGGACAGACAGACTCACCCACAGACTCTGCACAAGGAGATATCTCAGCACATACTTAATGAGAAACAATTCTAGCATCCATCATTTGGTGAGGGTAACATTCCTCACCTATGTTTACCTGATAGAATTTCTATTGAATAAAAGGGTAGAATAATGGAGCTTCTCAGGTTTGCCTTCAAGTCGGGCGAAACTGGTGGATTTCAATTTTGGAAAGCATTTATTTAAATTTCTGAAGTTGTTTCTTCAGCTGTTTTTCAGTCATTTCTGACTCTTAATTTGGGGTTTTCTTGACAAAGACATCGGAGTGGTTGGCCATTTCCTTTGCCAGCTTATTTTTACAGATGAGGAAACTGAGGCAAACAGGGTTAAGTGATTTGGCCAGAGTTACGCAGCTAGTAAGTATCTGAGGCCTGATTTGCACTTAGGAAGATGAGTCTTCCTGACTCCAGACCCAGAGTTCTGTCCAATCTGAAATCAGGGACAGCAATTAAGATGAAACATAATTATGTTTCATCGGCCAACCTATTTACCAAAGTTAAGGTAAAAAAATTTTCAGATATTCTAAGAGAAGAATGATCTTTAATATTCCTAAAATATAATAAATAGTAATAAAGTAATATAATTAGTATAATATATGGTATATATAATATATAGTAATATAATATAGTAAATAGTAAAAAAAAAATGAGAGGCAATATAATACATTGGCTAGTGGGCCAGAAAGATCTATGTTCAAATTCTGCCTCCAACATATACTATCTGGGTAACCCACACAGTGCCTGACACACAGTAGGCACTTCATAAATGTTTGTGGAATTGAATTGGCCCTGGGCAAATGTCTCCACCTCTCAGTGCCCCCAGAAAATTTTCTGAAACAGTAAGGTGTAGAGTAGTTGATGTGTATTGGGGAGAGAGCTCCCTACTTTGATGAAACAACTCGATTTTTCAACAAAATAAACGCTCTAGATATTGAAGGAGTTGTGAAATATGGATTTAAAATAATTACTTTTTACATTCAACAGCAAACACTGATTTAACGCCTACTACCCACCAGGAATTGTGCTGCATTTTGGGGGATACAAACATAGGAGGAGGGGAAGGAAAGAACGTGAATCATGTAACCATGGAAAAATAGTCTAAATTAATTCATTAAATATAAATTTTCAATTAAAAAATAATAAAAAACAAACATAACCACTTGGTACCAGTCCATTACAGGGCTTAAAGGTTTAAGATAAAAGGGAAAAGCAAAAGAAAAAGATCCTCCATTTTTTTCTCTGGCCCCCAGTAAGCATGTCTGCTTTTCCCATAGCATACCTTTCTCCTCTCACCAGAAATATGTACCATCTAGTTATCATCTTTGAACCACAGAGCATGCTCAAGGAGAAAACAATGATGAAGTTTTGGCAAGCCATCATGGCACTCAACTTGCTTTAGTAGAGTGATGAATGCATGTCAACCGGATTGACTCCTGAAGTGATTAAGAATGACTCTGGAGAGCAGCTGGGAAGCTCAGTAGATGGAGAACCAGGCCTAGAGAGGGTAGGTCCTGGGTTCAAATCTGGCCTCAGATTAGTTAGGAGGGACAGTAGGAAATCAAGGTCCAGGAACAAAACCAAAAATGATCAAATGTGACCATCCCTGCCTAGGGGCGGCTCATAGTCTAATGGAGGGAAGAGGGGAAAATACATCAAAAAAATACACAAAGGAAAACTATGAAGAAATTTCATGGGAGTTGGGAGGAATACTAAGAAACTGGCTGAGCTTCTGTAAATCTTGAAATCTCTCAGACTTGTGAATGTTAAAAATTTCCCCATCGGGGAATTCTTAATTGGAACAAATTCCCTACTGAGAAACATTCCCCATTTTGATGTGAGAACTCGCTAGGATCAGAAATAGGAGGACCTCTACTCCAACTGTATTTAAGACTGCTTTAGGAGAGAAAACTCCTTGCTAAACAATGAAAGTACTTGGACCCATGCTTATAATAAGGCAAGGAGTTCTTTGAGCCATGCCTGTTTTTAGAATTGATACAATGGGATGCTAGGTACCTAAAAGGGTTGGGCAAGTTTTCTCTTGATGAGATTAGTTGACTCAGCTGTGTTTTCTTTGGTTCAGACTTACTGAGGAGATTGGTTGACACAGCAGCATTTTTTCTGATTCAGACTTACTGAGGAGATTGGTTGACTTAGCAGGAATTTAGATGGGCAGTCCTTTGGAAAGCGTCTATAGTGATTGGTAGATGTAGGGACTTAGGGGAGATGACATGGGAGAAAAACCCCTATATAAGAAAAAGCAGAATCTCTTGAGGAGATATCCTGTTAGAGAAATCCTTTTGGAGGATCTCTGATGAGGATCGCTTGGGAAGAATCTCTTGAGAGAGGCTCTGGAGAAGGGAAGCTCTTGGAGGACAATCTCTAAGGAGGTCTTGCTGGAGCTCCTCTAAGGGGACTCTGACCCTCTGGAGGCTCTGGAGAGAGGCCCTTTGGAACAGTCTCTGGCTGGAAGGCTCTCTGGTGAAGTCAGCTGAGATGGAGCTGGCCTGGTGTCACTAGAATCCTTGTTTAGACAGACCTTGTGGTGAGTATTAAAAGACTGACTGATTCTCTCTCTTAAGACTCAGGTCTAGGCCATATTGGCTTGAGGCCCTTCATAATTATTCCTTTCCTACTCTTTCTCTAATTCCTCATTATATTATTAATTAAAAATCTCTATAAAACCCAGTTGACTTGGGTATTTGAATAATTGGGAATATTTCCCTGGTGACCACCTTATATTTGATTTAAAAACCAAGACACTGTAGTGAAACATATTTGCTGCGGTCAAATTTACTCACCCTCTCATATCTATCACAATTTATATCTTCCACCATTTTAACTCACTATAGTTTATGGGCTTCACCATTTTAAATCTAACACTTCAAAGGGAACCAGGGATTCCATGAGGTGGAGAAGAGGAACCAATGCCCTTTCGCTACGGGAGACAGCCTCCACCAAGGCACAGAGCCAGGGAAAAAACACTGTCTAATGGGAACAGCCAGACACCTATTTGGACTACGGGGTAGTGTGGGGCAGTCACGCATCCTAAGCCCCAAGAAGTAAAACAGAATGAGTTGGTAAAAGGGCTCTGAATGCCAGCCAGAGGACTCTGTGTTCTATCTTAGAGGCACTCAAGAGAAAGGCTGAGGAAGCAAATCCAATTTCAAATCTGGCCTCAGACACTTCCCAGCTGTGTGACCCTGGGCAAGTCACTTGACCCCCATTGCCTAGCCCTTACCACTCTTCTGCCTTGGAGCCAATACACAGTATTGATTCCAAGACAGAAGGTAAGGGTTTAATAAAAAAAAATACACACACAAGGGGCTGCTAGGTGGCTCAGTGGACTCAGTCAGGCCTAAAGATGGGAGATCCTGGGTTCAAATCTGGCCTTAGATACTTCCTAGCTATGTGAACTTGAGAAAGTCCCTTTACCTCCAATGCCTAGCTCTTTCCATTCTTCTACCATGGAACAAGTACTTAGTATAGATTCTAAGACAGAAGATAAGCTTTTTTTCAAATATTTACTTATTTTTGAAATATGAATTAATGTATTTCTTCTTAAGCATTTTTTCCATGGTTACATGATTCATGTTCTTTAGAAGGTAAGATTTTTAAAAATACATATACAAGAAAGGCTGTTTAAAATTTTTCACAGCAATATTATGGGTAAAAGAAATTCAATGAAAGTGATTCTTTTTCCACTCTGTATCCCAAACAGCCTTTTGCGTGTATGTATTTTAAAAAATCTTACCTCCAAAAAGAACATGAATCATGTAACCATGGAAAAATACTTAAAAATAAATACATCTCTTCTCCAAAGTCTGGACATGAACGCTAGGATTTTGTGAAGAGGACAACTGACAGTTTCGAATTGATTTCCATTACTGGGGTCTTGATTAGTTTCCAACAACTAGGGCTCTACTCCAAATGAATGGTTAGCAAGGACTCAGGAGAATAGATGTGTAGGATTAGTGGCCCTTTTGTACTAGCCTATTTGAAAGGGGAGAGGTATATGGAGTTCTCTAGGGGAATTAGCACCTCTGGTGTGAGAGCTTGCCAAGCTCTTTTCAGGACTGCAGATACACCTTTGGCCCAGCTCTCACCAACCTCCTTTTTCTCCCCATCTGAACAATGAAAAAAGAAAGAGCATTTGAAGTGTCCGTTCATTCGCATTGCCCCGGAAAGCAGATAAGGAGAAAAGAGAGAATTGTAGCAGGAGCACAGCTATCTCACAAAGATGTTCAACAGAGTTCCACCCAACTCTGATTTCTTCCTGAGGTTCCAGATGACGTCAATTCTATTATGTCATTGCTATTGTCCAATATAGCCAGAACCCTCTATAGGAATGGAAATAGTCTCTAACTAGAAGACTAATTAGAATCTGCCCTGGAACGACTCTCAGATGAACAAAAGCTAACAGAATTGTGAAGGAAGATGCCCTGGACCTTGGCAAGATGTTGATACTCACTATCCCACAGTCTGTTTTTCCACAAACTCAATATGACTTCAATGACTTCCCCCAAGGATGGGCCATAGCTACCACTCTCTGACTTGGTACTTAGTAATGGTCCTGATCAGACCATTTCTGTGACTCCTACAAAAATGCTGAAGGATGTGACAAGGAAATCACTTTAAAAGACTGATATATATTAATTTAAGGTCGCCAAGGAATTCAGCTATGTAATTCCTAAATGAAAACTCAAGTCAGCCGTCAACCTTTTATAGAGTTTAATTACAAACAGGAGGAAGAAAGGAATTAGAGATAGAGAGGGAGAGAGAAAGGGGAGAGAAGGGAATAGGGCTTAAATACCCCTTCTGTTTAGGCTGGGCCAAAAGGCCCAAGCCCTTAGATAGCTGGGGCAAAGAAAGGAGATCAGTCCCTATTACTCACATGACCAAAATGGAGAAACGGTCTCAGGGCCCCCACCTCCAGCTTCCTTGAGAGCACCTCTCCAACCACTCAGAGCCAAAACTCTCCCACCCCCCAGTCCTCAGACCCCTCTATCTTTAAGGAAACCATCCAAGTTCCCTCCCCTCAGTTCTCACATCTACCAATCACTGTCCATCATTTTCCCTGTGCCAATGGTGGCTCTAGCTTAACCCAGGACTGCCCAGAGGTCTGTGGCTTTGCACATGTCTGTTGAAGGTCATATTCTCAAATAATTAAATCTTGATCTTTTGCTACAGCCCTTCCTAAATCCTGTTACCCTGAGTAGGGTAGAGATTGGAATAATTAAATTTTGATCTATGCTGCAGCCCTTCCTAAATCCTGTTAGGACTGAGTAGAGTGGAGATTGCAATTTCCAAGACCTAGTTCTGTCATTCCAAGTATCTCCATTGTATCAATTCTAAAATCAATCATGACTCAAAGAAATTCCTGTTCTATGCTTAAGCATAGGTCAAAGCCCTTTCCATTGTTCAGCAAAAGGTTTCTGTCCTAAAGTAATCTTAAGAAGGGAGGAGGAGGAACCTCCCATGCCAATGGGGTTCACATTCCAATAGCGTTCCCATTCTCAATAGGAAATTTTTCAAGTATGAAATTTCCCAATGGTGAAATTTCCAACATTTATAAGTCTAAGAAATTTTAAGGTTTACAAGGAGAATAGGAATAAAAGTGCCTGTTTGTAGAAAAACAGTGACTTTATGATCTAAATACAACTAATGCCTTGGGACACCAAAGCTAGGGTCCTTCTACGTAAGAATCATTATTGTTGTTGTCTCCCTTCAGCCCCATAAGAAAAATTTTTAGTGCTGTTCTAAAGATCAGTCTGACGATGATCACAGAACATGAGAGCTGGAAGGGACCCCTGAAATGATGTTATCCAACTTGTTGATTTTATACTGGTTCACTTACTGTTTCACTGGCGTTCTCTCCCTCTCCCTGTCCCATGTAATGTTCAAGACTCTTGGGATATAATATAAAACCATCCTTAACTTCAAGGACCTTCTATTCCATTGAGGGAAAACAACACAGATATAAAACTAAATATAAAATATACCAGGACAATTCTGAAGGACTTATGAAAAGGGATGCTCCACACCCAGAGGAAGAACTGTGGGAGCAGAAACACAGAAGAAAAACAACTGCTTGATCACATGGGTTGATGGGGATATGATTGGGGATATAGACTCTAAATGATCACTCTCGTGCAAATGTCAATAACATGGAAATAGGTCTTGATCAGTGACACATGTAAAACCCAGTGGAATTGCTCGTTGGCTACGGAAGGGGGGTGGAAGGAGGGGAGGAAAAGAGCATGAATCATGTAACGATGGAAAAATATGTTTAAAATAAAAGGAGGAAATTCATTCCAGGAATAGAGAACAACTTGGGTCACAGCAGAGAGACCATAGATGCTATGTTGTATATAGAAAGACAATTTAGCTAAAACACAGAGGAGTGAGGGAAAGGAAGACAAAGAGAGAAGGAAAAGTTGAAAACAGCTATGAGGTTGGGAACCTGGGAGACTGATTGAACTCTTAACAGAAACAGGAATTAGAAAGAAGGGAAGGCTTTGGCTATATTTTGCAGGGGGCGGGTGCAGGTATTTTGGACATGCTAAGCTTGGATGCCTTCCAAGGATTTGTTGAATTGGCAATCACCAATGAGCTTTTGCCAAATGTTAAGTTGGTCAATTTCTGATGTGGCTGGTTTGAAGAGCCAAAGGTTTGTCTTAATTAGAGAGAGATTTAAAGGTGCTTCAGGAGCCCAACATATGGGAAAGCAGGTGTCAATTCTGTGGTAAACTCAGGAGCCTGACTTGCATTCTTACTTTGATATTTTTCACTTTTAAATCAATAGCACAAATTTTTTGTGTTAAAAACCCTTCTGTGCCATGAAACATCATTTTGTTCCGAAAACTTTATAGGATTTAGACCTGAGAGGTACCTTGAAATGCTTATAAAGAAAAAAAATACACAATATTGCAGACAAGATAACTGAGGCCCAGAGAGGTTAAGCAATTTGCTTTCTGCATTTTTTAAAACTCTTACTTTCTGTCTTAGAATCAATACTAAGTATTGGTGTCAACGTAGAAGAGTAGTAAAGGCTAGGCAGCTGGGGTTAAGTGATTTGTTCAGGGTCATACAGCTAGGAAGGATTTGCTGCCATATTTAACCCAGGACTTCCCATCTCTAGACTTGGCTTTCTATCCACTGGACCACTCACCTTTCTTTCTGCTTTGTTTCTTATAACCCTTATCCATCTTAGAATCAATACTGTTTATTGGTTCCAAGGCAGAAGTGGTAAGGGCTAGGCAATGGGAGTTAAGTGACTTGCCCAGGGTCACACAGCTGGGAAGTATCTGAGGTCATATTTGAACTCAGGGACCTCCCATCTCTAGGTCTGGCTCTCAATCCACTGAGCTACTCAGCTGCCCCCTATATTCCTTTATACAAAAAAGTTATTCTTGATTTAAAGACTCTTCTTTTGCTATTGGGATATAATATTGCAAGTATTTCTTTACTCTAGTTGCAGCATAGTGTTTGGGATTTTGCTACTTGAATTCTTTCTTTCTGGATGCTTCTGGTATATTTTTTTTCCTGCAAGCGCTAGATTTTGCCTGAGTATTTTTATCTTTAGTTAGTTTGGTTTTAGAGTCAATGAATAAATTCTGTTTTCATTTTTTCTTTTGTCCTCACAGTTCTGGGCAGTTTTCATTTATAATTTTTGAAATATACAAAACAGATTTAAAAAAATTCTTACCTTCTGTCTTAAAATCAATACCAAGTATTGGTTCCAAGTAAGAAGTGCAGTAAGAGCTGGGCAATTGGGTTAAGTGACTTCCTCAGGGTCATAAAGTTAGGAAGTGTTTCAGGTCATATTGGAACCCAGGATCTCCTGTCTCCAGGGCTGACTCTCAATCACTGTGCCACCTACCTGCCCTGAAATGCAGGTTTTTTGTTTGGTCATGTTTTCAGAAAGTCCACTGATTCTATTTCATCTTGTTTTCCAGGTCAGTTGTCTTCGATAGATTACTTGCATATACTAATTTTTATTTTTTAATTTTATTATAGTATCCCTCATCAGCTGGAATAATCAAGTACTATTTATTCCATCTTTCAGTAGCTACTATTTGGATATCTTCCAACTTCTGTTCCAAGCTACCCATTTTTATTCCTCAAAACTATTTTCATCTTTTTTGTTTAATTTCTCCCATCCACTCTTTGGAGAGTCTTTTTAAGTCATTACCTTCTGTCTTAGAAGTGGAATCTCAATTCCAAGGCAGAAGAACAGTAAGGGTCAGGCAACTGGGGTTAAGTGTTTCTTATTCTACCATCTTGGCAATCAGACTCATTTTTTTAAACCCTTTTTTGGGAGCTCTTCTGGGAGTTCATTTTGTATTTGACATGCTTTGACATTTTCTTTTGAAGTTTCACATGTTTTCATTTTTATATTGCTATCCTCTGTGGAATGTGAAATTTCTCAGTGGAAAAACTCTTTGGAACTTGCATTTTGATCATCTTTATTGCTGAAATATTCTTCTCTGTCCTTTGATCATTTGGGGGTTGTTTTTTCCCTTGATTTTGACTACATGCTGAAGCTTAGCTCCATTCCTTGGATGGAGAGAGTCCTGTCCTGAATCTGTACATGTCTAGGGTCAGCTCAGGGATCAGAGGAAGTCTGATTGGCCTTTTGTGTGGAGGTTTATAGCAACTATTCAGATCATATGCTGTTCTGTCCAATCCCACCAAGGCTGGACCTAGTTGGACAAAGTTTCTCCTAGTGCAGCCCAGAGGCTGTACCCATCTTCTATTATGGCTGAACAATCTGGGGTTATTTTTCTTCCCACTGCTGCCTGCTTTGTATTATGTTGGTTTTTGCTCTTACCTTGCTGAGGCTGGACTGAGTTGGCTATGCTCTTTCCTCCTGTCCCATGCACTGCATGACATCAGTTCTGTTAAGATTTGTTCTACATTCTCCCCTTGAACCCCAGCAAGACGAGTTCTCCTTAGTGGCTCTCCACATTGTTCTGTGCCAGAGCATCCATTCTTCTGTCGATTCTGACACTACAGGATTTGTTTGGAAGCATTTTCATTCTACTGTGGTCATTTGGAGGTTGATTGGCAGGCACTGAGTGTTTCTTACTCTACCATCTTAGCAATCAGATGTGAAACTCCAATTTTTGTCTTTTAAAAATTAATTTGCTCACTGTCAGTGAGGAATGATGGAAGTGATGAATAAACCAAAAAAATTGTTGCTTCAAAAAATGACCTTTCAGGGGGGACAGAGCCAAGATGGCAGAGAAAGTAGTACACAGATTTACCTGATCTCTACCAAATTACCCTCCAAAAAACTATGATGAAACATCTCAACATGAGTTCTGGAGCAGCATAACCCACAAAGATGTGTGACATAATTTTTCCAGCCCAAATCAACTTAGAAGGTTGGCATGAAAGATCTATTGCACCAAGGTGGAAATGGAGCACAAAGAAGCATTCTAAGGCAGGCTCCACTGTGGAAAGAAACCTTGGAGGCATGGCAGAATTAGCAGCAAAGATTCTCTGAGCTCTTAGCCAAAGATGGTAACGGAAGGGTGTTAGACAACTACTTTGAAGATTTCAAGGGTCCTTTTGCTGACTCTGGGTGCAAGATGCTTTTTGCATTATTCCTATGCAGATCCAGATCATCTTGGATCAGGATCTCAGGGGTGAGGAGAAGCATTAACACATACCAGCACTTGTGGCTGCAGGAGAACAGGGGACCCTAGTCACAATTATGAGGTAGAAAAAGAGTATGGTTACTCACAGAGCAGAACATAGGCTGGGAGAATATTAAAAACACCCCTCTTTATATCATACCACCTTGGAAGAACTGAAAGCTTATAGATCTCAAAAGCTAATTCTGAAGGCAGCTGCACAAAGATCTTGAAGCTTGGAGCAGTATTCCCTTCATCACAATTACAGAGCCCAACTTTAATAATTTTTTTAAGTCAAAAGAAAAAAATGAGCAAACCACAAAAAAAGGGAACAACATAGAAAGTTATTTTGGTGAAAGGAAAGACCAAAACACAAACTCACAAAAAGACACCAGTCAATGCTGCTTCATCCATAGCCTCCAAGAAAAATATGCATTATCTCATGCCCAAAAAAAATTACTAGAAGAGTTCAAAAAGTATTTTAAAGATCAAATAAGAGTGACAGAAGAAAGTTAGGAAAAGAAATGAGTAATAAAGGAAAATTATGAAAAAAGAGTTAATAGCTTGGTAAAAGAAGGGGGAAATACTGAAGAAATTAATATCTTAAAAAAAAGAATAGGCCAATTGGTAAAAGAGGCACAAAAATCCACTAAGAGATCTTCTTAAAAGATAGAATTGGCCATATGCAAAAAGAGGTGAAAGAAATTCACTGAGGAAAAGAACTCTTTAAAAAGTAGAATTGATCAAACAGAAAAGGATGTTCAAAAGCTGACTGAAAAAAACAATGCCTTAAAAGTTTAGAATTGGGCAAGTGGAAACTAATGACTCCATGAGACATCAAGAAACAAAGTAAAAAAAAATAGAAGAAAATGTGAAATCTCTCAGTGGAAAAACAATTTACCTGGAAAATAAATCCAGGAGAGACAAGAATTATTGACTACCTGAAAGCCATGACTGAAAAAAAAAGCTTACATATTATCTTTCAAAAAATTATCAAGGGAAATTGCTCTGATATGGAAATGGGAATGAAATGGAAAGAATTCACTGATTACTTCCTGAATGAGATTTCAAAAGGCTAATTACCAGGAATATTATAGCCAACCCCCCAGAACTTCCAGGTCAAGGAGAAAATATTGCAAGCAACCAAAAATAAACAATGCAAATATTGTGGAGCCACAGACTTAGTAACTTCTACATTAAAGGATTGGAGAACCTAGAATATTATATTCCAGAGGGCAAAGGATCTAGGACTTCAACCAAGAATAATTTATTCAACAAAACTGAGCATAATGCTTCTAGGATTAAAAATTGATATCCAATGAAATAAAGGATTTTCAAACATTCCTGATGAAAAGACCAGAGTTGAATGAAAAATTTGGTTCTCAAATACAAGGCTCATGAGAAGCATAAAAAGGTAAAGAGGAAAGAGAAATCAAAAGACATTCATTAAAGTTAAACTCTTTACATATATATATATGGGAAGATGATTCTTGGAATTCCAAAAACTTTTGTCATTACCAGGGCAATTAAATACACATGCAACAGAGGGCAAGGAAGGGAGTTGAATAGGATGGGATGATACTTTAAAAAAATGATAAAGGCATGAGAAAGAAAAATGCATTAGGAGAGGGAGAAAGGGCAAAAGAGAATGAGGTAAATGATCTCACATAAAAGAGGTATGAGTTTTACAGTGGAAGGGAAGATGGGAGAGAGTGGGAGGGGAGCATGTGAATCTTGATCTCATCAGAATTGGCTCAAGAAGGGGAAAACATATGTAATAAACGGGTATAGAAATCTTTCTTATCCTGCAGGAAAATAGGAGGGGAAAGGTGAGAATAATAAAAAAGAGGGCAAATTGAGGGAGGGGGAAGTCAGGAATTAAATAGGTATAAATAGAATGGAGAGTAACATACAGTAATCATAATGGTGAAAAAAATTTTATAAGTGTCTCTAATAAAGGCCTCATTTCTCAGATACATAAGAGAAATGAGTTGAATGTATAAGACACAAGTCCTTTCCCAATTGAATGGTCAAAGGATATGAACATGTAGATAAAATTAAAGCTCTCTATAGTCATGCAAAAAAAAAATTAAAATAACTCTGAGGTATCACCCCACACCTATAGTATTGGCTATCATGACAGAAAAGGAAAATAACAAAACTTGGATGCAATATATATATTTATATAGTGTGTGTGTGTGAATTAAATATCTGGGTGACATCCATCCCAGTCCAATCCTAGAAGACTCACCACAGAGTAATCACAGGAGTTATAGTCACACTTCTGAGTCTTCTGTCATGACAACTGTGGCTAAATGCATTAATTTCTTGGCTATGGTTGCTTAACTGTGTTTTAAGTGTCTTAAAAATGTGACCTAACTACAAATTTGCATAAAAAGGAGCTGAGCTTGAACATGGAAATGAATCTAGTCCAAGCCACTTATAAATGAAGAAACTGAGGCCCAAGAGAGGATATGTAGTGTGTCCAAAGTTAGACAGTGAGTCAGTGGAAGGGCATTAATCTATAGTGGGAGGGGAGGGAGCTTCAGCCCTGACGAAATGCTCTGAAATAGGCAAGTAGAGTTCATATGAAAATACTTTGACAATTTCTTAAGGTTATTTAAGAGCTTGAGATAATACAGTATTCCTCTCATGTCAACTAATGGTAGGGAGAAAATATTTCTCCTAACAGCTGGAGAGTATGTTGCCAATTTCTTTTCTTTTTTAAACCCTTATTTTCTGTCGTGGTAACAACTCTAAGGCAGAAAGTCAAGGGCTAGGCAATTGGGATTAAGTGACTTACCCAGGGTCACACTGCTAGAAGTGTCTGAGATAAAATTGAACCTAGATCTTATCTTCCCAATTACAGGCCTGGCATTCTACATATCCACTGTGCTACCTAGCTACTTCTGCCAATTTCTTTTAAAAGACTGTGTCAGAGGGGACAGCTATGTGGCTCAATGGATTGACAGTCAGGCCTAAAGGTGGGAGGTCTTGGTTTCAAATCTGGCATCAGACATGTCTTGGCCATGTGATCCTAGGCAAGTCACTTAATCCCCATTGCCCAGCCCTTACTACTCTTCAGTCTTAGAACCAAAATACAGTAGTGATTCTAAGATGGAAGGTAAGGGTTTAATTTTTTTTTAATTAAAAAAAGATGGGGGGCAGCTGGGTAGCTCAGTGGATTGAGAGCCAGGCCTAGAAATGAGAGGTCCTGGGTTCAAATCAGACCTTAGACACTTCCCAGCTGTGTGACCCTGGGCAAGTCACTTAATCCCCATTGCCTAGCCCTTACTACTCTTCTGCCTTGAAACCAATACAGTATTGCTTCCAAGATGTAAGGGTTTAAAAAAAAAATAGATTTGAAACACTAAAATATGCCGAAAGCCCAAGACACTATATGTTATTTAGGAAGGAAATCTTAAAAATCTCAAGATCTCCTTCATTTTTTAAGTTTTTTAAAAATATTCCCAACTAATATCTATAAATCTAAAAGTTGGGGTCTAGGGGGCAGCTGGGTGGCTCAGTGGATTGAGAACCAGGTCTAGAGACGAGAGGTCCTGGGTTCAAACACTTCCTAGCTGTGTGACTCTAAGTCATCCAGCTCCCACTGCCTAGTCCTTACTGCTCCTCTGCCTTGGAACCATTATAGTAAGGGTTTAAAACAAAAACATTTTTATTAAGTGCTTACTAGGAGCCAGTTAAGAAGTTGGTCAATAAACATTTATTAAGCTCCTATTAGGTGCCACACACTGTGCTAAATGCTGAGAATACAAAAAGAGCCTGTGCCCTCAATTTCCCAATCCACTGGGGGCCATAACAAGCAATATTACAGATACACATGGGATAAAGGAAGTAAATAAGAGCAAAGGTACTAGAATTAAGAAGGGTTGGGGAAGATTTGCTACAGAAGATGGGATTTTAGTTAAGACTTAAAAAAAGCCATTAAGTTAATGTGAGGGACAGTATTCTAGGTATGGGGGACAGCCAGAGAGAATGCCCAGAAAGATCAGTGCTAACGTTAGAGATTTCTGTGATATATGGAAAAGAAACCAGGTTATAAGCCATTAAGAGTAAAAGAGGGGCAACTAGGTAGCACTTTCCATAGTGTCAAGCAGAATCAAGAGGTCCTGGGTTCAAATCTAACCTCAGATACTTCCAAGCTGTGTAACCTGTACAAGTCACTTAACCCAATTGCCTAACCTTTACTGCTCTAATGCTTTAGAATCACTACTTAAGTCTAAATTCTAGGACAGAAGGTAAGGTTTTGTTTTTATAAAGCCAGTGAGAAAAAAATGGAAACATCTATACCACCTCAGGCTTTTCAAGTTTAGCGGCAAGAGGAGAAATAGGAAGATAATTGGAGATGGATTAAGTGAAGATTTTTTGAGGATGGACGAGAGAAAAATCTATTTGGATACAATTGAAGAGATTGAAAACAAATGAAAGATTGGGGATAACAGGAAACAAAATTTTGGAAGAGATGAGATGGAGTGAATTGCTGGAGCAGAAAAGATGTTTGTCCCTCATCATCATGGGAGACAGTGAAGGAAATATTGGCAGAAACCAAAATTGTGTGAGAGCTTACAGCGAATGGCTTCGTTTTTCCTTAACCTGATATAAAGTTCTCAGCTAAGAGTAGAGGAAGAACCATGAGAAGTCTGAGGAGGGATGAAAAGTTCTAGAAGGGCTGTTGTGGAGAAACAAGTTGCTAAATGAGGTAGTCTGTGAAGCAGCACTGAGGGTCCAGTTAAGACTTGTGCAACATAACTTTGTAGCGTACCCAATCAGAATAGTTGAGTGATTTTCTCCAGCTTTATTCAGCAGCCTGTGTAGGAGCAAAGATGGAAGATTGTGGGAGCCATCCAATGTTACAGCATGGCAGATGGCAAATTGCAAAATGAGTCAAGGAAATCAAGGTGTAAAAGGTTCTCCATGGGGTCAATAGAGCCAAGTGTTGAGAGCCTGGGAAAGAATAGGTCAAGTGATTGGAGGTAACTATGGCTAAAAATGAAGATCTGGCAAGAGATGAGCAGTGGAAAGCCAACACTCTGGTTACATGGGGAATTTAGGAATTCTTGAAAATGAAGGTAGTACATTTGTGGATGATGGTAGAATAAAGGGTATGACTGTGGCTGTGACACGTTAGAGCACAGGTCATGGTAAGGGTGAGGAACTCAACATTAGGACAATATGCATGTCAAAATTCTTTACATTAAGGTTGAAAGTTGGGCAGCAGAGAAAAATTGTGAGCCATGTACCAGTCTCACTGTGAGGAAAAGGACAGGGGTGGGGCTGTAGTCAAGCTACCAGGACTTTGGTAGAGATGAATAGCTCTCAGAAGCAATTTTACAATGCCAGAGGGGAAAAAAAGTTGCAATTGAAAGCAAAAAGTATTCCAACTCAACCTTTGAACTGAGGGGGAATGAGAGAACTGGAAAGACTACCCAGAAGCCAAAAGTGTAGTCAGGTTTACACCATGCGAAGATTATTCTTGCAGCTGAGTGGATAAGGCTAGACTTGGGGCAGGCAGAGCAACCAGTGAACTTTAATACTCTAGGCAGGTGCACCAGTGCCAAAGGGAGTGTTGTCAATTTTTAGCATATTTATAAATACTTACCTTCCATCTTAGAAGTATTACTTTGTATTGGTTCCAAAGCAGAAGTGAAAGGCCTGGGTGATGAGGATTAACTTGTCCAGGCTCACATGGCTAGGGTCTGAGATCAAATTTGAACCCAAAACCTTCCATCTCTAGGCCCAACTCAACCTGAGCTACCCCATTGCCTCCAATGCTTTACAAATGCTTGTGCAGTCCACATTTTGAAGTCATATTGGGTCTAAAGGTAGTAACAGCTAAACATTGAAGAAATATTTCTAAGCATCTACATGAAGGACTAATTAGGAATTCTCCAACGACTATGAAAGGATGGCTCAAATAGGTGCTTGAGGGGGACAAGAGGTCTTTTATGTGGACTATTAAAATAAAACAATTTCACTATTATTCTACTGAACATTTCTTAAACATCTTGTATGTACCACCTACAATGTTAAGTACTAGAGATGCAAGGAAAAAAAAAAGATCCAAGTTATCATTCCCGTTTACATTTTATTCTAACATTTTATAGCTGAAACCCTGCCCAGCTGAATAAGCAATTTCTTTGACAACTGAAAAATAACCCACAACTCCTGAAATCTGAGTAGATGGCACACCTTGATTTCGTGGCTGAATGTCTAAATGTGATTCCTTCTCAGGGAATTTTCTTTTTAAAAGCTTTATTCATTGCATTTCTATTCATGCAGTTTCAAGTCCATGCAGTGGAGATGAGCACAATTATTTGCTTCTTGAGGGAAAATGAGGGGAGTGGGAGGCAGGGAAGGAGAACGCCCATTTCTTGGAACTGAGAGGGTCCAGAACAAGACACCGTGCCTGGAGACAAGTTCATCTTTAAACACGAGAGCTGCTTCTGCAGCTTACAGAGGCAGATGCTTAGGGCTGGACAGGGGAGAACAGACCCATACTCAATGCTTTTAAACTTGGTAGCAAACTTTTAAGTTTGTGCCCCAATAGGGCCTTTAATAAAGCAAGGTTACCAGCAGATGAAGGAAATAGGATTTAAGTGATATATCCAGATTAAGATTTCTAGTAATTACAAAAAATCAACTATGTGAAGCTCAGCTCTTTGGCCTGAATATTAATCCCTGGTAATTAAGGATTAGGGAGAAAAAAAGACCACCTTGCTTGGTGCTTTCTTGCACCCAGCTTTGCTTTATCTGGGGCTGACAGCAGTTGCCGCTGCCCTATAGAAAAGAATGAACACTCCATTTGGACAGAATTCTAGGCTATCAAAATGGGTTACTCTTCTGGCCAAAACATTTTAATTCCTTTCCAAGGTTTCAAGCACAACTATTTTATCATTTTAACTGCTTCTTGTGACAATAGAGAAAAACGGGAGTTAGGGGAATGTTAATGAAGAAAATCCTCACTGCTAATCAATTAAAAAACTCCCAAATAAAGGAATATGCTAGCAATCTGGCCAATATACCTAATTCACACATGCAAAGAATATCCTGCATGAAGAATACCTGACAGGAGACAGGTGACCCATTTTCTCATTTGCAAAAGTATATTCTCATAGAGCTGTTAAGAATGAATAACCTAAACTACATTACCATCTTGAATCTCAGAAAATTGCATCTATTTCAAGATATTAGAACTTTTCTTATATAGTTTTACAGTAAAAAAATTCCAAAAATTTACATGTGGTATTTACATTTCTCACACTTCAAACATACCCTAATCTGGCACTGTAACAAATGCAGTTATATTCACTCTAAACTCATACTGTATGTAACCATTGTGGCGTCTTTTCCCAGGCTGAAATAACCTATCTTTTCAAATTGTGACCCCAAACAAGTTCCTCAGCATCTCCCTCTCCCAAACACTTTTTATACTTCTTACGTTTTCCTTAAGAGCTAAAAAAGGTGATCAATACCCCTTACACTTTACAAATAAGGATGAACTCTTAGAAAGGGAAACATGTCTACAGTCAGACAAGCAAGACCCAGAACAGATTCTTTTGACTCAAAATCTAGTGCTCTCTCCACCATGCGGATGGAGATCTATCCATAAACCAGATCAGAGAAGGGGTGTCAAAAAGAAAATAAGGGGGAAGCTAGGTGGCAAAGTAGTTTGAGAGCAAGGCCTAGAGATGGGTTCAAATCCTTAGGTTCAAATCTGGCCTGAGACACTTCCTAGTTGTGACAGTTCTTCTGCCTTAGAACAAATAGAAAAATAGAAAACATATATTGACTTAAAAAACCTACAAATTAATATTACCGGTTTTTTTCCACAATTTTAGTTGAGGCAGTTATTTTTGAAGGCTACATCTTACACCTCTATATCTGACCACGAGCTCAATTTCATCCCAAATGGACAAGACTTCAGTATTGACTGAGCATTCTTCAAAACACATCATTTGAAAATTGTCCTGCTCTTACAAAGGCTTTTGGAAAATGTTAAGAGTTGAGGTTTCGTGGCCTAAGCCAAATTTATTATCCTATTACTTTTTCTTGTACTAGTTGTGCTCTCACATTAGATGCTTCACACAAGGCTATACACATACTTGGTCCCATAATTCTAACAGCCTTCCCAGCCAAGAACATTGAACTCACCAGTGTTGACTTTTTCAAATGGCAAGTCTTAGCCTTTTCCTCTTTAATACTATGACTTGAATCAAAACTTTAATGCCTACCTTCTAATTTTAAGATGTTTTGTAAATGACCATGTCTAAAGTAAGCCCCTAGCGTAGCTCAGTTGGCTAGATTATCCCTATCCCAAATTTTTAGATCCTTAGCTATATCTATCCAAACAGTTTTGCCTTTGAAAAATTCTAATTTTTACTTCAAAGATTACATTAGATTTTAATGCCCATCAAGAACCAAAATCTGCTTTATTGGAAAGATGGAGCTTTTAGATTTTCCTTTTATATGGGTTTTAGGGTATTCAAAGTTTTTCATTTTCCTAGCAATATCTGAGTCAGTATAGCGTAATGAATAAGATAAATTAAAAAGTCTGAAAAGACCAAATCCTATCGCCCATATACAGGCATTATGGCCCTGGAGGCATGATATTTTGACCTCTCACTGCACCAGGTAGTTCCAGAATTGTTACAGAAGATCTGTTCATTTGAATCAGTAGTTTCTATATCAGAAGTAAAATAACACTGGCTAACATTCAGCAGTGTGGGTAAAATTGTACTGATATTTTATATGAGAGCCTACCAAAAATGTAGGCTCTATTAGGACAAATTGGAAAGCAAATTCATCAGAAATTGTAAAATTAGATATCCTTTATGACATCACAAGAATCCTATAGTTAGGAATTGATACTTTCTCTTCTAAATTAGTTATGTGACATCTAGCAGAGGATCTAATATAAGCTTCATTCTCCATTCAGATCAAGTCAAAAGTTTCTCAATAGTAATTGAAAACAAGCCACTAGCTATAGCATTAGAGCATTGTAGTCCTTGGGCAATGTAAATAACTGGACCAACACAATATACATACTGTAGATATTGCCTGATATAAATAGAACAAAATGAGCTAATTGTATAATGAGTATCAATCTGAAAAGGTAAAGTTTTAAATGATGTACTCTAGACACCTATCATGCTGTTTCAGTTAATTCTCCAACCTAATTATTAGCTTAGAAAAACACGAACAAGTAGATACTTGAGTAATAAAGCCCAAAGTATTACTCCTAACACTAGAGAAAAATCTTTTCATATTTAAGTAAACCTTTAAAAATCCCATATCCAAGCCCTACTACAAAACCAGTTGCTAAATCTAATTAATATGCACTTATGCCTATTAAAAAAAGCAAATGCTAAGAACTCATTTTAGTATCACAATTAACCATTATGTTTTACATTTTAAGGAAAAGCAAAAATATTTCTAAAACTTCAGGGTTCAGTAATATCCAATTATCTTTAATAAAATCCTCTAATATTGACAGCTAATGTAGCCAAGTATAAATCTTTTTTGCACACAGCTGTTCAGATAACAAGTTTTCTTTAATTACCCAAGTCATCTCTTCTCTAGATAGAAATTTCCCAAATTCTAATCACTATATATATGGCATTATTTGATGAGTCAACCTCCTTGATTGCCCTAGAAGGTTTTTGAGTTAGAAAAGATCTTTTTTGATGTCCTCAAGCCCAGCCCTCCAAACTCCAACATCTTCCCTTCCATTTGAGCAATGAGAAAAACTGAAGGCCAGAATTCCTTGCCCCAAGTGGAAAGTCAGAAATTTGGCACTTTCAACCACAATGACTGCCAATCATGATGTCCGGCTACATCTTGTCCACCTTGTACTTGTTTTACTTTTTTAAAACAAATTACTATATTTTATTCTATTCAGATAGTCCAGATCTTTTATTGACTTTTGTTATCCAAAATGCTTCCCATCTTCAGTCCTCAGTGAATAACGTGCCATCTCAGCTTTTACCCAAAATACTTTTAAATTGACATGAGACTCAAGTCTAAGGGTAAGACTTGCAAGCCATAATTTTAATTTCAATAGGGAACAGTAAGCTTCTTGAAGTTACCAGCATCATTAATAATTACTGATTGCAACCCTAAAAAGGAAGTTAAAAATATTCACAATTCATGTTTTGTTTCCCCCAAACAAAAAAACACAGACAAAAGAAGTAAATCCATCTCATTTAATCATTGTACACACGCATCTGTAAATGTTAAAATACATATACAAAGAATTGAGTGTCAAATTAGAAATTCTAAATTTTCATTAACTATATAATTTGGTTGCTGTCCATGGCAACCATTACATGCATTTAAAGCTACATACTTACCAAATTTGCACTTTCTGTAATACTTATCTAGGAAAGGACATAGTGCTTTCAAGTTTTATTTCATGGTAAATCTTAGACACCACCGAGTCAGGCTTTTTTCATCTAGTGCCAATTCCAGGAGACATAATTCCAACACATTCAGAAAATATTTTATTTTCTGAAGGTTTTTTTGTACAACCACCATGTCTGGGTACCAAAAACCCACAAAGTGTCATTTTCTGTAAAGGGTTCACAAAAATCACAGCAGGGAATTCATGAGGAAAAGCACCCTTAGCAAATACTGGCAATTAGCCAGGTTATAAGCTAAAAAAAAAAAATCAATTTTACTATATTGGGTAGAAGAAAGGAGCAGAAGGTAACACAATTATATTGATAGAGGCTAGTTACACAGCATGAATCAGGTAAAAATTCCTAAACTAAAAGTACCTACTTTTGTGCACAATTAAAGCTACAAAGAAATAATGCAAGTGAAATGTTCATGCCTAAGAGGATGTAAAAAAAAAAGCAGACTGATTAAATGTCATTTATGAACTTGTAAATGAGCTTGCTGACAAATTATTTCTCTTCTATTACCTGAATGAAAGTAGGATCCAATCACCAGAAAACTATAGTTTTATACCTGATTGGCAAAGCTTAACTGACTTGAGTATTCCAAAACCTTGAGTAGAAAACTGCAATTTTTTTCAAAACAAAATATTTTGACTAATTTGGATTTCTTAACCTAACAGTCTCAAAAGAATAGTAGGGGAAAATGTTAAGCCATGCAACATCACCTTCTTAATGCTCCTGGTTTTAAGGTAAATCCTAGAATCCATGGAGGAATTCAGCTTAAAACTATAAGGAGGTGGTGCCTTAAACTAGTTCATTAAAAAAAAAAAAGTAAAACTTGAGATAAAAGTGTAAAATGGTACTCACCAGGAAGACAGCTTGTATAGAGATAGTTTTAAGGAAAACCAAATCTCCACTGTATCTACTCCATTTCTTAAATACAGTTTAAACTGTGAAAGGCAGGGAACCTTTTGCCCTCAGGTAATTTAGTATAAGAAACAAGAGTAAGTGATCTTATTATAAAAAAAAACACATTACCAGCAATTAACCCTAGATTTCTTTTTTAACCAAACACGTCTTGTCTACGAAATCATGAAAGGCAATTGTTTTAAAATAGTTATAACTCCAACTTTTAGCAGGAGCAAAAGACTAGCTAAATATCTGTTTTAAAATTTAAGTTTTCACAATTTCTATAGGGAAAAAACCTTAAGTATAAAAATGCAAATAATGCAGCTTCCAGAGATGAAGTCCTATGAATCTTTGCACTCCCTTTCCCTCCCTTCCCCCCAAAATGTCCTACATTAATGAATGTGAAAGGAAAACATTAAAATCAAAGCTCAAGATTGGAAGAAAGGGGAGGATATAAGTCTCTGAAAAATAAATGCCTTGTTATTCATTCCCCCATATTTTAAGATCATATTTATATAGCTTATCTATTTTGCTTAAATATTCATTTCTTCATACCACTCCCAATTCCCAGAATGAGTCACATATACTTTTCCTTAAGAATCAAAAATTAGCAATACTTTTAAGGAGAAAAAAACTGAACATGGTTAGCATCATTTCAAGCCCTTGGTAGAATTAAAAACGGAATGTTAAAATAATATATATATAATTTCCCTCCCATTAAGTTATCAAACTTGAAGCATCTGCCTGTATTTCCTGATGTAGTTTTGCATTAACTTATAAGATGTAACAAATGAGGTTTTATGCTGTTCTTAGTTCAAAGGGATATTTTATTTAAAGTAAACAAAAAGTTAATGCGTCTTTGTAGCAAGATTAATACATCTATAGTAAAAATGTACACTATTTTACACTTTCTATCTTATACCTGTACACCATTTGGGATTCCTCAATTGTAGAGACTTAACATTGATCCAGACCTCAAGTCACACTGTAAAAGTGGTATCTTGAACAAAGGGAGAGAGTGCAAAAAAAAGGTGATGGAGTGGCTCAAACAACAGATGAATCCAAAGATCTGGTTTCCAGTACTTGAGCCAAACAAAACTACGACTGCCCTTTTCCTTTCATGGAAAGCACATCTATTTGGGGTCAACCACAAAGAGCCAGGTCATAAGGGAGCATCTTTATAACTTTACCTAACATAAGCACATCTAGAACTGCTTTTGCCCCCAGTGTGTTTTTACATGTCCAAAGCAGCCAATATTAGATGGTAGTCAAATTTCTTTAACTAGAAGGCTTTTTTCCTTGTGTGGTTATATGGATATGTTTGAAAACAATATTTCAAATAGGAACATCAGGTACTTACAGATTAAACTAACCTGTACTGGCAGTGCTGTGGGATTTTTCTTCTCTACCAGTAAGTAGCAAATGCTGAAATTCTGCTGCTAGTTAACAAAAACACAAATTGTATTAAACTGAGGAGTTCAATCCATAGTTATAAAGTCAATGTGCATTAAATTTCCTCAGAGCCTGCTATTTAAACATTAGTTATTTCTCTAAATGCCACAAAATTACTTTACACGGGCTATTAAATTTAGTGTGATCTGATATGAATGATAAACAGTGATTCCTCCTGACCAATGATAATATAATTTGCAAATTCTAATACTGATTTTGCCTTAGGGAAGTTATGAAGCAATTATTTCTATAAGAGCAGAATCTCAAGATAAAGAGATTACTTCTAAATTAAAGAAAATTCTACAACAGACAAGTGACTTCTTTTAAATTGTCAAAACTTAATTTGACAACTTCTATTGTGTTTAATTTCAATATTAAAAAGCGTTGCTATAGTTTCAATTAGAGGTTTTTTCTATTAAAAAGAATGATTATCATTTCCTCCTCTTTTTTCCTTGCCCACTGTATTTAGGTGCTCTTAAATTATAATAGTGGGTAATGACATCAGTGTTAGGTTCATGTCATTATACTAATACTTGTCCTTTCTAGTTTAAAGTGTTGAATTGTGTTTGAAGAAAATATAAGGAAAATTCAAGTTAAGATGATAACAATTTTCCCAATATGACCAAGAATTATTCATTACTCTGGAGGAGACAAAACCAAATAAGAAGCATAAATAGGAATCTTTCCTTCTAGGAAAACATCCTGCTAATGTCAGGCCAATATAGAATATCACCATTTAGCAGGAGGAAGCTAGTCTATCTTTGCCCCCCAACTATGTGATTTAAAATCAAGGCACAGAAGATCTGTCCAGAACAACATAAACACTTTAAGTTTGTTGGGGTTAAGGAGAGATCACCACAATTCCTTATAAATTTTATCCAGGTTGGACTACAACAGGAACCAATGCTAAACTCCCCCAAATCTTTATTTTTAATAAAAGTTCAGCAGGAAAGGCAAATTTTGGGAGCCTCTAAATAATCACAGTGTTAGTAACCCCCAATGTGAGTGATACTAAAGTAATAGAACAAATATCAAAATGATTTGCCAATCCACTCATATGGCAAAACTACATTTTGCTTAATGTTTCACACACCTTATCACATCCATAATTCATAAAAAGCAATTTAGTAACAATGAGTCAAAAAATAGCTTTCAATGAAAGTGATATAAGTAATCAACAACTAAGGTAGATTTTACTTACATGCACCTCCCTTGCAGTTATCCTGAGTAATTTGATTACATATGTGGTATTTAAATTCCAAGTTCCTAAAAGCTTAAATCTTTCTACTTATCATACCTTGATTGAGAAAGTCTTCAACTAATCTTTTATAGGCTCAAACTAGGTTCATCCTAGTTAAACACCAGAAAGTATCCTCTTTCGATCTACATTTAGGTCTTGAAATCACTTTTTTAAAATAGTACACACTAGATTTTTCATAAACACATTGGGGATTGACTTTTAACAGATTTAAAAATAGGTACTCTAACACTCAGGAAAGGGGAGGCAGGGAAGAAGAGCAACTCTTCCTGAGGGTCAAAAACATATTTACAAGGCATTCTTGCTTCTGTTAATAAGACAGCAACATTCCAATGATTCCAATGGATTACTTTGTAGAGTAGCATTCTTTCATATGCCACACTCACTCTTCATTTCCAACCAATAATAGGTTCCCAAGAACAGGAAAAAACTACAAATGCTTCAATGCTATGGTATGAAGATGATGGTGATCTGTAAATGATAGCATAGTCTAAACAGAAGTTTTACTTCCCCAATCTTTATACATTCACCTGAATACAATCCATAATGGGGGGAGTGAAGTGTGAAAATATTTTAGTAATTGAGTATTGACCACAAAATTATAAGCACCAACTATGTGCAAGGCACTGTACTAAATAAATGCTATAAAAAGCCAAGTGCTTCTGATTTTTAAAGGGGATACATTACATGTTATATATAAGGCATAATCAGGTGACTTACATTATGAGAACTATCAATAATAGTAAATAATTCTAGTTATGTGAAGGGGGGAACAAAGTACTAAGATAAGCGAGCAGGAAAAGTGACAACTTAAAAATTCAAATCATAAGTTAATTGCCAAAAATGCAATTAACAAAATCTTTATTGTACAAAGTTCTGCCAAGTGTTATTGTCTACGAACAACTGATACTAGAGGCAAAACCTGAAAAGCTTAGGACTGATTTTATGCCTCCTCTTGAGCCAACTATGTTAACTTGAAGAATTACAGGAAAAGAAAATCAAAAACAGAACATTTGGGATTGAATGACCCATGGCTAGATCAAAGGAGGATACCCATTTAAAACTATAAAGGTTAATTATTGTACAAAGCAAGAGAAAATATAAATGTGTTAAGAGTTCCTAGACCTCTAACTACAGAACAAGCATCAACATGCTTGAAAACAGCTAAGATTAATTTTAGTAAAATAAATTGTCTTTGAAAACAAGAAACCATAATATTTATCAAGTTTTACTACAGATATCTGAATCAATAGATTAGTTAAGTCTCATTTCTAAAATCCTACTTATGTATTAAAGCACAAACTAAAAAGTTTTATTCTTTTAAATACTTAACTATTCTTTTTTAAATTAGACTATTCATCTCCCTTCCAAAATACTACCCTTTAAAATAAAGGAGTAGTATAATCTACCATACTATAAGCATTGGTTCCTAAGCTAAGCTAAATAAGAGCTCTTAGTTGATTCAGGCTCATCTGGCATTAGTATTAGAATAAGCAATTTCCAAAGATTAGTATATCAAGAGAACACAAAATATATAATGCCTAATTCCATGGAAGAAGCCAAATATCTGGCTCTTCCTGTAAGATCCATGGTTATCTTTATAGATTTGTTGATAACTATTCAAATAGCGATAAAGAAGTTATTAAGAAAATCAATAAATTTTGTTACTAAAGAAAGTTAAGACATTTTAGGCAAGATTTCTATTATCCACTAAACACCATCTTTATAAAACCTTAAAAAAAAAACCATCTTTATAAAACCTTAAAAACAATTTGGCGATTTGGTACAATACTTTAATTTCAGGCTTCTTTCTAAGTTCTAAAGAGAAATAAAACCCATTATTTCTTTGATGCTTAAACTGCTTTTAACCTTTGTTGTTTGAAAAAAGACTGTCCAAGAGGCAGAACGGTGGGCCAAAACACTTAAAGACATTAATCTAGATTTAAGCTTTTGTCTCCCTTTGTCTCACCAAGTAAAATTTAATTAGAATAGATTGGGACTCTGTTCAGTTAGCCTGAAAAGAAACCTCAAAATTATCTCAACGTTTACAATTTTAAGCACATTACTAACTTTCAAATATACCACATTCCCCCCCCACCATTTTTTTTTGGCTGACTGAAAACATTAGCCAATAAGTAATCTTTCAAACTGATGTTTGTAATGTTCAAAGCTTCATTCCTTTCTTTTAGTAGCCTTCATAAAGTCAAATTTCTAGTCTCTTCCCACCTTCCCACTCTTCATAGGGGCTCTACATTAACATTTGCTCTAATGTGGTGATTTCAAAAATATTAAGTATTTACAGATAACGGAAGTTTGTGATTTTAAGTGCAATTTTTAATATTCAATTGCTTAATTATAGAACATGTATTGGTTTAATGTTTCAGTTAAACATTTTGGCAATAAAGTTTTTCATAGGGTATAAATACAAATAAAAATAGTGTAACTGAACAAATATGCCTCTAAATGAAGGGAACTATGTAGAGGTAGTCAAATAGATAATACATGAAATTAATTTCAGAAGAATCTAAATTTTTATAGCAGAATGATTTAAGATTTAGCTTTTCATCTAATAACACCACAGTCAAACATGAATATTAATATAGAGCCTTCTCTGCCAAAAGATTATAAAAATCCTAAATTTAATTAAATTTAGGGGCCTTCACCAAACTTGCTGCAAGTTTGGGGACATAAATATCCAACAGCCATAAAGCTGTGAAAGCCCCCATAAGGAATAAAATAAATCCCACTTGCCTCAGACTGAACAGGGCAACACTGAGACTCAGCCTCAGCCTGTCCTATGGCAGGGCTATAGGAAGAAGAAAATTTCAATTTTAGAAAAACATGACCCAATTAATTTTAAAGACATGCATAAAAAAAAATGAACAAAATCCCAATGATCACGCAAGCAAAAGAAAAATCAGCTTTTTACAACTGTCTATTATAATTTCATACTGAGCCCACATTTTTTGGGGGGTTGGGGATTTCCCCAAAGACCTTTAAATTATAAAGGAAGTGCTGAGATAAACATTTAATTTGCAGCTTGATCATTGGAACATTAATACACCTACTGAGAATTTTCCCTGTATCTCGTAGCATTTATTATGCTATGTCACTAAACTAGAAATGAACTAGGTGAAATGAAAACCCTAATCAGCCACCTGACCCTCACACTTGGTTGGCTGTCTCCCCATACAACTATTAAAATTCAAATAGAACAACTAGTGCCAGACAAATTTAAAGAGCTAATCTTGAAGGGAACTGAGAAACTGACAGACCAGAGTAAATTAAGTCTTGTCACTTTCTTTTTTTTAATGGAAATTATATTGCTGGCCTGGATAAGCCCAGTTCATAGGTTTTTAGATTCAATTTTAATAAAGTTCCAATTTAAATAATACAAACCACCATGGACCAGAGAAGCAGTTAGGCACAAGAAAATACCTTTTCCAGAAGCTTAATCATATTTTAATGAATGCATAAAGAGTTGCTTAAAGTTATCAAATTTTGCCCCACCCCCACAAGCCACTCATAACTACAAATGACGTTTAATCAAGACGAAGATCTTAACTTTTAATTAGAACTACAGAGAAATGTTACTATTTTGATAAATTGATGAAAGCTTTCAATGAAGACTTCACAAGGCATTAGGAATTTTGTTGTAAAATAATGATCTCTTTCTTACATGAAACAGAAATTCACAACTTTACAAAGATAAGCCCATAAAAGTAAATAAATTAAAGAGACCATTCATAAGTCATAGAAATCGTTCCAATCTACCAAAAATCTCCTTTTACATTAAGTTAGAATGAAATTCATTTAACATAAGTTTTAGAACTCTTTTTTTTGTTTATTCATGCAAAATACTTTTTAATCCTGTCATCCCTTTATACAGTTACAAGCTACTTTTGGCACTTCGGGACAGAGTACAATATTAAGATCCCTCTGTGGGTTCTTTATTTCCCAACTGTGTTATAACCAAGACCTGTGCAATTATTGGTGATCTTGCCAAAAGAGTATCATGGGATAGTAGCCGAAAGGTATTGATTGGTCCAAAAGATTTAACAACTTTTAGTTTGAAAATATTTATAATGCTGAGCATCTTTCAAATAAATGACTTAATTCAGAATTGGGCTTCTCTGAAACAAAAAGGCAAAAATACTGATAAATTTGAAATCAATCCACCCTCAGTAAATTCACTTTATGGACAAGCTTTGTGCATTTTTAGAGTCAAGACTTTTGTCACAATAATAAATATTTATTATAAAATATTTGAGTTTAAATTACATTTGTTTCACAAAGAATGTGAAAATATTTTATAAAAGTTATTAAATCACATCTTCATCCTCATATAAAATTTATAAGTAGTAATTTGACTCTAGGAAATAAAAGTTAATACCAACATGGAAAAGGTTTATGATATTATAGCTAAACCTTCCATAATACCAAGTATGTGTGTATGTGTGTGTGTGTAGCTATAAAATTAACAAAAACAAAACAAAAAACAATTACAGAATATCAGATAATTTATGATAGTTAAAATAAAAACACCTTATTTTCTACAAATGAAAAGCATAAGTCAGTTGATACATCAAGTTTTTAATTTGCTATGACAAAGCGAAAATACACACAATAAAGCCAGCGACTACAATAATCACTAGCTACATCTATGCAATCAAAAGGACTAACGTAGATGATTGAAGACTATAAAGCATATTTAGTAACTTTGCAATCCCTTATAAGCATAATAACAAAAAGATGCTCAGCATTACAATGACTAAAGTTATATATAATCAACATACTCTAAGGAAACTATGAAATTATAAACTATCAAATTTTAATTTTAGGCTACAAATTTTAAAAAATTGTAGCATCAAGTATGAGTTTTCAATGTTTTAAGACAAATATAGAAAACAAATTTATATCATGCAACTAAACTTCTAGAAGCTTGCACCTGGTAAGGCTTTTGAGGTCCATGACTATAGTATTAAATAAAACAATTGTAAGTTATGTATGTGTCTGGCACTAGAGTCTATATTTTTATTCAGCAGCAGCAGGGAGATGTGTTAAATTCATATATTAAATTTCTAAAGTCACCTGCAATATACCAAAAACCAAGGGAAGAAAGCACTAAGTGTTCATACACATTATGTAATGGTGTATTCATACTCTGCATTATGTCTAATGAAACATTAATAAATGAGTTAAAAGTACAATTTTATGTCTATTGCTCAGAAATAAGCAATTTTCACCATGCAGCTAAGGAGTAACCTACAATTCAAACACAAAATTGAAGCGTATATCAAAACTTCACCAGTAACTATGCATTTTTATTATATGTGGACATCTACTGTGGCATGCATCTGTACAAACCTTTCAGGCAGTGGTCCACAGCTGGTCATGAATAAAAAGGCATCAATTTTTCTTTCATTTTATTACAATTAAGTTTTAACAGTACAGAAAAGTCACAAGACCTTTAGTGGGTCAGTTTTGTTTTGTTTAACCCTGCAACATGAGGAATTCTAAGTACATTAAATATTGTTACACGTTCAGACTTCCAATGTACAGGTACTTGGAAACAGTTACAGCCCTCACCAAGCTATGTTGGGGACGTGAAGTCCAACAGCATATGAAATGCTGCGAAGGCATAACTTTACAAATAGCAACATAAGGTTACAGAACTTGCCTTTAAGGTGGTATGTTCATGTAATTCCAGCGCCTTCACAATTTAACGAACCATATTTACTATACTTCACTTCTAAAAACCTAGATGAAACATGAAAAAGAAGCCATACAGTATAAATTGCAACATCAGGAAAAGTTCCTGCTTTATTATTCCAAATAAAATTTTCCCGTGTAAAACAAAATGTCCAATAGTTCCTGGTATGTGGGAAGATAATGTTTGTTAAAGTCACAATGAAGCCTTAATTGACGAAAGCTTGGCTATATAAACAGCACAAGATGAGAAAAGGTTTAATCTCCAAACCTATTAGATTGGGCGAAGTAACATCAGTAACGGCCACCTTGCGACATTACAGGAGGTCTCATTCCCATCGGAGGTCGAGGAGGCCCACCTTGATAAGGGGGTACCATTGGAGGTCCCTGCCCATATGGAGGCATAGCCCCAGGAAGGTAACCTGGCATGCCTTGATGATGACCACCATACTGACCTATAAAACACATCCAAAGATATAACGTAGGTAAGGCGGCTTTTTACAACATATTTCTGCAATGTCAATTACTTCAAAATCTAGAAAATTCTAATATTCTATGTTTATAGAGTCCATTAAGTAAAAGTTTTTAAAAGGATGAAAAGAAAAGAATACCATGAGGAGGCAATGGGGGTCTCATTCCTTGCTGCTGTGGAGGGATTCCTGGCTGTGGTGGCATCATACCTCCAATTGGTCCAACAGGTGGATTACCCATAGGGGCTTGTCCTGGTCGTGGAAGATTACGCTGATATTTAGGTAATTGAGCCCTTCTCTCTTCCTAAGAGTGGAAGTAAGCAAAATGCTTTCAAAACCTCAATGCACACAACTTGAGCAAATACAAAGAAACTTGGATACAGTAACTTAATATATTACTCTAAACAAAACAGTCACAAGCCATCCTGGATTGAGACTGAATATAGTACTCCGAGTATTTTTCAACAAATAGGGCAATTGCCACTGGCCATCCAAAACATCTAGTAATTTTTAACATATTATAACTAAAGCATGCCTAGTAAGCACAGCATTAACATGTCTGTCAAACTATGTTTAAATCAATTTGATCACATTTAAAACATGGTCTTTTAAAATATGTTAACATGACATGAAAAAGAGTGAGTAATCTTTTTAGTATTTGTTTTGGTGACCTGCTAATACTGACACCTACTCAGATTTCAATAACTAAAATAATAAAAAAGGAAAGGAAGTAACATGATATACTTTACTTGAATTTCAAACCCAAATTAATATCCAAAATATGAAATACGGGAGCAAAGGCCTTTAAATGTTTCCTTTATAAATTAAGAATGGTGAATTTGTGCACATCGAATCTTTTAACACAAGGGTACATGCCTGTGTATGATCACTCTCAATAAGAGGGAAAATGCTGCTAAAACTGTTTTGCTTTTGTAGCCATATTGATTAGTGAAAACGGAAAACCACTTACCAGTGATATATCCTCATCGGGATGGATCAACTTACTGGTTGCACTGGTTGTTGTAAGTGTAGCTGGCTTACTTGTTATTGAAGCAGCTGGTTTAGCTGCAGTGCTATTCGTAGTACTAGTGGTTGAAGCAGTAGATTGAGTATAAGCAGGGAACGTAGGCTTGGGGGGTTCTGTGGTTGTTGCAGGAGTACTATTTAAAGGCTTGAAATCTGTACCAACAGGTCCTTGAACAGCTGCCTGAGCCTGTGAATTACAATCCTTAATCAGCAAAATTCTCAAAGACCCAAATAATTTTATTTAGGCAATAACTTTAAAATAAAGCACATAAAATAAGCTTGCCGACAATAAAGCACTCAAGCCTTAAATTATATCAAAGCAACTCAAGAACACAACATAAAGTCCCACAAGACCCAATTATGTCCTAAAAAGATTTATATCAAAAAGTACTTGACAAAAGCAACCACCAAAATATAAATCAATTCAAACTAACAAGACAGCATGTGTAACTTTACTTTCTTCCACCATCTTACCCCAAAATTTAAGAGTTCACACAAAGCTATCCACTTATTCCTGATGATCAAGTCATGTCATATACTGGAATACTGTGATTTGCTATTTTCACCATTCTAAATTAGTTATTTTAACAATTATTAATCTACATTGCAGCTCAAAAATGTTAGAAACTGCTAATGATTGCCACATTTATTATATCGTATTATAAACACAGTATCAGTAATGACTAAATACATCTGTCCTTTAAAAGCATCCTTTAACAAAGAGTACTGAAATGCTCTTATTAATTTTAAAAGTAGGCCACATCATCATCAGGCCAACAGAGTAAGATAAGGATAATTTATGTGGATTTTTAAATAAGGGATCAGTAGTTTTAGTAGTTTGTGTGGAAATTTTTTTATCACCAAAACTTAGAAAACAAAGCCAAATATTTCAACTTTAGTATAAATTCAGAATACTGAATTCCTGCACATTAAACGTGATGCATTAGATTAAACAGCATAAATCAAAAGAGCTTAATCATGCATCAAGCTAACCATTGGCCACTAAGAAGCATTAAATGCTTACATGCTTTTTAACCCTTTAGAGCCATAGAAATTTGGAGTTACTTTTCTATTGAGTTTATAATTAGCATTCATGAGTATAGTCATAAATAATTTTTTTAAAACTAGACATATCTCAATATAGAGGTTTAATAGGGTCCAAAGGGTTAAGTTGTAAAGCCTTTTGTTTTTTAAACTGCAACTTCCTGCGTACTTGTGCTGTGCTAGGAAACAGAGCTTTAGAAGATGCAGAGAGATTTTCTGAATTGGATGAAGCTGTACTTGAGCTTGTAACAGGTGTCCCCATCTGTAGCACAAAAGAAAGGAAACAGTGAAAAGTCTCCAAACAAATGGGTGAAAATAAGCCATGTGGTAGACTTTTTAACCTAAAGATTGAATTTTTGTAAATGAGGAATTATCTTCCCTGCAAAATAGAATCCAATTTGACTCAGTTATTCCAAAAGGCAGGCAGGACATGTTCATTTACAACAAACACAATCCAATGGCAATGGTCACAAGCCTCAAAGGAAAAAAAGAAACCCATGGAAGCCTATAACCTAGCTAACAATTTTTCCTTTTAAAAGAAAGTTCCTTTTGAAATGCTACCATGTGCAGAATATCCCAGAGATTAAAAAAAAAAAATCTGAAACAATGAATGATTCAAAGAACAAGAATTTGTTAAAACTTCATGTCATTCTATAACAAATGAATGCAAATACTTGTATTCATTTATTTAAAAAAAAACCCCAAGTACTAGAAAAATCAAAGTCTAAGTTATACTACTTTAATAACACTATTAAAAAAGATTACATCTAAAACATCATTTAAAAAGAAAAATCTTTCTTCTAAATGTTTCAAGCTCTTTCCAAAATTTGATTCGGAATCAAAATGCAAAAGAGGTCAAAGAATATGTAAAATGAATAGTAGTTTAATATTTCCATTAAATCTGAACACATTACTATAAATCAACTAGAGACCTAAGGTATGCTTATTGTCCTCATCCCGAGTCATAAAAACAAATAGTATAGTGCCTAGCACATATTTGGGAAGGGGATATTAACTTTCTCAGGCAACTGTGTCCTAAGAATATAAGAATAATTCGAATGGAGGCATATAAAAACCAAGCACTCCAAGCTCCTAAGTGCCAACCAAACTAAATTAAAATACAATTGGGAAATGCTTAACAATATATACAATAAGATATAGGTGTCAATTTGTGGTTCTAAGTCAATATGCAACTAGTAAGAATAGGTTTCTCTTATGAGTTTGAGGGCACAGAATTGCTTTTCAAAATGTTTGTGTTCAGCTAGTCTCAAAGTCATTTGGGGAAACAGATATCTCTTCCTACTTACAGCTCACCTGATAGAAGTCTGGATCCTTCTCTCTCATATCCATGAAAAGAAATTAACTTTCAGCTCCAGTCAGAGCCAAGTCAAGAAAAGTTGAAACTATAACCAAGGTCTTGACATGTGAAAAAGCATTGTAAGGTTTCTTTTTTAAACAGAATAATTAAGATTGTCTCCAAATACACAGATCATCCTTGCCACTACCTGGATAATATATGCTTTAAAGGATAAACTAGTATTTAAAAGGCTTCAGAAAAGAAACTGGCCTATATATAACCACAAGAGCAAGTATAAAAAATAGTGATTACAAATAATTAAATGCAAATATTCCAATTTTTATCAATGTAACACACCATACCTGTCCTGCACTAGGAAAAAGTGGCTTAGTAACTGGAGGCTGTGGGGTAGGAACAGCTGCTGCTGGTGCAGGTGGTCTATTAAGAATACCAGGTGCTGTTACAGCCTGTGCTTGAGTCATAGGAGGCATCCCAGGACGAGGAACAGGCGGAGGCATACCTATAAATAAGTAGAAATTTGGTAAGCCTATTATTTCATTAATGAAAAATTATTACTGCAAAACACTGGAACTAATAATACATGGAAAATTCCAATATTTCTGAAACAAAAATTAAGACACTGACACATTAATTCAACTATTCCTAACTGGCATCTGGCCCTAATGAAAAACCTTTAATCCATGCCCCCTTTCCTACTTTCTACATTCCTACAGTAGGCATTGGAAATATGCAGTGTAGTACACCGAGACAGTGCAAAACCTACATTCAGAGTTGAATTTACTTAAAATCTAGACTTCCTATGTGGATTAGTGTTTGTAGAATATTAAGAAACTAATTTCTGGAGTAAAAGACAAATGTGCATAAAATTAGGTATTTGTAGGAACATCCAAAACTATGTTCATAATGATGCAGAATCATCATTATAAATTCAATTATTATGCTATGATATAGTGCCATCTGAAATGTCTACTAAGGTGTTGAGAGTTCATTTATTAGTAGCTTTGTGCTTTAATTCTTTTACTAATTTCTATAGTTTTCTTCTATTTCCCCTCACTGAAGATACTGTAATTTCTCACTGATTAGAGAACTGCTTAACTCTCTAACAAAGCTAGTCAGTTCTATCTCAATAAAAAGCCTAGGGGAACCTAGGTGGTTAAGTGGATTGAGAGCTAGGCCTAGAGTCCAGGAGGTCTTGGGTTCAAATCTGGCCTCATACATGTCCTAGCTGTGTGACCCTGGGTAAGTCACTTAACCATCATTGTCTAGCCCTTGCTGTTCTGCTTTAGAACCAATACACAGTATTGATTCTAAGACAGAAGGTTAAGGTTTAAGAAAGAAAGAAAAAATAATAATAAAAAGCCTATTGATAGCTGAAAGGATTGACTTTTGAGCAAAGTGCATTAAATGCTCCTGGATAGACTGATGAGTTCAGTTGTTCAAAAAATTTTAAGACCATTACCTTACCTTCTGGCTTAGAATCAAGACAAGTATAGGTTTACGAAACAAAGAGTTTAATGACTTGCCCAGATCATAAACCTAGGATGCATCTGAAGCCATTGAACCTATGACCTCCGATCTCTCCCCCTTTTCCTAGTTCTCTAGCAACTGAGCCACCTAGTTGTCCCGTTCCAAAGTCTTCTACTGATTTTCTGGTTGTCAGTTATAGGAGATAGCTGATGGTAACAATTCCATGTTTCAAACCTCAAAAGAAACTCGGACCATCACTAATACCTCATTATTTAATATCTAGGACAACAGGTACGCAAACTTAAATGTCAAAGCGACAAAACTCATGCTATATGAGTATTCTACATTCCCTACCTGGTGGCATACCAGGCATAAGAGGTGGTATTCCTGGTCCAGGTGGCATCATTCCACCCATAGGCATCATTCTGTTGGAAAAACAAATTTTAGAACAAACATAACTTAAAATATGAGAGTAAAATATAGAAGATATCTTGACTAAAGACTTGAAGTAATCATGGATTAAAGTCTTTAAAAAACTTCATTTTAAAAACTCCAATCAAGTTCAAAGCACACACAAAAAAACAAAATATCACCTTATCCTTCAATAACCCCTCAAAGACTAAATATTCTTTTTAAAAAAAGTTTACCAGAAAAAAGAAGTCAGTCTTCTTGCCTGTATTTTTCCTTAACAAATGCCCTACCAAATTAAATATCTAATGTTTTCTTCCTAAACTTTTGTTTAAAATGAGTTACCACCATGAGATATGGTAGCACTTACTCATAAAAGAGAAATGTAATACTTTTGCCTGCTACAGAAAACAGCCATGAACATGAGTGAAATGGATGAAAGAATTCTTTTTTGCCTCAAGTCTCTTATAACTATATAGACTGAGACAAAGTATTTGCTTTCTTCGTTTTAAGGATTAGTAACTAACCAATTTATTAGTCATCCAAACAAGAGTATTCCCCATAATCTAAAAAGATCATTTAACTACTAAATGTACACATTTCAGTTGCACTCTTCCCCAAATAAATTTCTTTCCAAAGGAATAAGATAAATATTTTAATCTCTCAATTCCTAAAACTCAATCTGTTGTGAACTTCAAAAAACAATTAAGTATAACTTTCATACCTAAACACGTACATTAAACGTGTGATTTGGGTAATTGCTAGTAATCTCAGAACAGATGAAACCTTATTATAAAATATCCAACAAGTAGAGATTGAGACAAAAATAGTTTTAAAATTTAATAAAACTTATGTTTAATCTGGGAGTCTAAATAAACCATTTCTCTCCCGCTTTTTAGATACCAGTTGTCAAAGAGCTTTGGAATTTTCAAGGTTGGTGAGAAGTTATAAACTGTTGAAGTCAACTGAATAAATATCATTATACATAAAAAAAATGACATCATGAATGTACCTCCTGAATTACATTATGAATGAGATGCTTACATGTTTTCACCGCAAAATGACTGGGTGTATTTTCTCTGATGATGCAATCTGTGAAAATGTATGACAAAATCAAAATCTAACTGTGATTTTCAAAATACAGTGGGAGTGTATTGTCTACCTGTTATAGCCAATAAGATAAAGTAAAATCCCAGGGACCTCATAGTTATTTAAATTTTTGATGTTTCAACAAGTAAATACATTACAAAGTTTGCTTTTGGTCCAACTGTGTCACAGATAAAAGTTATAAACTTCAGAAAACTGTGGTTCGATAACAAACCATCTTAATTTACGGTAATAACAACTAAAAGAGATGGCTAATGAAAGCAAATTGAAACTAAAATTTCATTTTCTGCAGATGCAAGTAATTTCTAAAATAATTTGCAGCTTAAGTCTTCTTAACTTCACATGTTCACAATTTATAAAGTCCACATATTGAACAAGTAAACAAAACAATTGCTCTTAAATTCATGTTGAAAAGGACCAGTAGTATTAGGCATAAACCAACTAAAGCAGTTATAAGAGAGAGTATCCTTACCCAGGTGGCATCCCTGGCATAACTGGAGGCATTCCTGGCATCAGAGGTGGAACACCTGGCATTAATGGAGGTATACCTGTAAATTTAAATTTTTTCCAACAGAATTAAGTTATAATCTAACCGTTACCAAGTCTGGAAGTACAATAAGCAAGTTAAAAAGCCACTTAAAACTAAAAACATGGTCCTAAAACCCTGATTTCCTATACATTTTAAGTTACTTAGGTGTTACCTGGAGGCATTCCTGGTGCTCCTGGCACAGGTGGCAATCCTGGCTGTGCCATTGGGGGGATATAACCCTGTTGGGGCTGAACAGGTTGGGGCTGAAATGAAGTTGAAGCTGTAGAGTCATCATCATCATATTCATCTGAATCATCTTGCTGCTTCTTTTTTTGACTCTCTGCTAATGAAATTTAATTTTTACAACAGGGCAAGAAAAAAAGCTTAGAACGGTGTTACTTATTACTAGGTCATTATCACATGAGGATTTTGTTTCATTCCATTGGTTTCAAGCCCTCCCAACCAACAATCAGATGGTCTTCATAGACTGCTGTAGTCAAAATAATTCAGTTTCTGGTGACTAAACTTTCCTGTGATAAAGGTCTCAGTAATTAGCTGGATTGGTACTCATATATGAAGTACAGACCACTGTATAATCTGTTCTCAAAGCCTTTTCTGATTAGCAGGCCTTATAGAGCTTGCTTATACCATACTGCCCTAATTTTAAAGTACCTCTCCAGCATAATCCACATAACATTACTTTGAATGAAATGTGAATTTACTGATGGTGTGACCTATACTGACTCCAATGATGCAGATCAAACATCACATCTCCTTCTTTGTGACTGTCCACATTCTCCCCTTGAGAAAGGCTATCTATGTAGAATATGGGCTGTCTGTTGTAAAGAACATTTACTATTTGACCTACCCGTACCTCCTTTTTATTTTAGTCATACATTTCTGGTATCTTTTATATGCTGCTGTTCCTATGCAATTACTAATTAGAAATGAATTATAGTCTACACATCCATCATAGTTATTGCCCAATGGATAACTATCAACTATGATTCTTTAGAGGTTATGCTATTTCATAACTAACAACCATACAGCATCAACAAATTTTTGATGTTAAGATGGGTCTTTGTTTTAAGAAGCTTGAAGGATCATTAAAAAGTACCATATAATTTCCCACAGATAATCTAACCTGAAAAAGGAGGCCAAATATCTTCCTACATGTACTTTACTGTATCTCCAACTTATCTCCAAGTCCATCAATTTCCTTTCAGCTCATCCCCCACTTAAAACCATCTTCCATTGTAAAGGACTAAATGTGTTTCTTTGTAACCATCACTAATTAATAATAAACACCTACTTCTACATGTCCCAAGTCTTTTCTAAGATGGCAAATTACTTCCTGATATGGTTTGAGAACATAAACATTAATACTCACCTTGAGTTTTCTGTTCCAGAAGTCTTCTCCGTTCATCCATGTCTTTTTCTGGAATTCCTTCCATACCATAGATTTCCAATTCAATGTCTGTTCTCCCAGGTATGGCATTTGGTACAGCATCTATTGTTTCTTTATGCACCTATCACCAAAATTTATTGTCATTTCAGTAAGATAAAGATTAAGTTTGGCTTTGTGAAAT
The DNA here is from genome assembly GCF_027887165.1 of Monodelphis domestica. Lineage (NCBI taxonomy): Eukaryota > Metazoa > Chordata > Mammalia > Didelphimorphia > Didelphidae > Monodelphis > Monodelphis domestica. Next base: position 503,858,664 of record NC_077228.1, read on the forward strand.
TTTTATCAAGTTCTCCACATGACTTGTCATTTCTTAAAGTCACCAATGTGTAAAAATTGGTTAGCATTTTGAAGAAACCATCACTAATGTGTAAAAACTGAGAAATGGAAGAGGGTCCAACATAAAATATTAAAGTTTAAATTACAAAACACTGTGAAAAGATTTTATTTTCAAGAATATCTTGGATTGCTTCTAGGTCTGTTTTCAAGCAGATTGCCTATAAAGTTTTAATTATTTAAAAATCTATTTGTAATTGATAACATTTGATCTGTAAATTAGTTTTAAAATAAACTTGTGGTATTTTCACATTATATAAATTTCATCCAGTATACCTTCCCTTTTCAGTCATCCCCAGTAAAAAAAAAAAAAAGACATTAAAAAGGGGGAGGGGGCAGCTGGATAGCTCAGTGTATTGAGCCAGGCCTAGAGAAGGGAGGTTCAAATCTGACCTCAGATACTTCCTAGCTGTGTGACCCTAGGCAAGTCATTTAAATCTCATTGCCTAACCCTTACCACTACTCTGCCTTGGAATCAATATACAGTATTAATTCTAAGACAGAAGGTAAGGGTTAAAAAAAAAAAGGAAAAAATGAGACAAATAGATCAACTTAGTCAAGTCAAGAAAACCTACAAACATATGTAATATTCTAAACTTATGAACACCCTGCTTCTACAAAGAAATTGAAGGGGAGTCTTCTTAATCTTTTTTTTTTTAGGTATATTTGTTGTTTCTAATTTTGCAACATTCACTTTCCTTATAGCTGTTCTTTCCATTTATATTGAAGAACTATACTTTATTTTCTTGGGATCTGCTCACTTTCTATATTAGTTCATAGAAGTCTTTCCATGCTCCTCTATATTCATCATGTTTATAAAATTGTTTTTACAAGTCATTGTTTCCCAAAAAATTAGTCATAACCCTCCTAAACAGTTGTCTTACTTAACAAAAATCAACATAATTGCCTGTTCACTCATTAAATCTACCCCCTCTTTTAGACTGCAAAGCAAATGTCTATCACAGATTACTAAAAAATTTGAGTTCAAATTAAAGTTATTATTCCTCAAGAAATTAAAAATATAAGCTTGCATGGGATTTGGGAGATTGGGGGTAGAGGGAGGGCTGTTTGTTAAATCAGGTTTCTGAAAGGAGATCAATAATTTCTATCAACTTAAATAAAACATGACAAATGAGTTTATCCTGTCACCAAGTAAACAGATCAACATTTCGCTTTCTATTATACTTGATGGAAAAAAAAAATTTAGAACAAATGGTTACTATGAAGACATCTTTTCTGGGTATCAGATGAAATGTTTTTTCCTTAAGAGCTGGAAGAGACTTTACAATCTTGTTTTAGAAACAAGGAAAATGGTTTTAAACGGTTGTGATTTAAGGATATTTACAACCAGAAGCCTAGACCCTGAGGTCTTTCTATTTTCTAGGTACAAGGATTTACCACCTTTTAAAACCTAAACCACCTGTTCTAATATGGTTATAAATGTCTTAATATACTTCAGCAATAGCCACTCTCACCTATTAACTAGAGTAACTCTTCCAGAAGTAGAAAATAATACTTATTTCCTCCTTTTCCTACCAGTAACTTCTTTTTAGAAGATAGCGGATTAGAGTTCTTAAAGGTACTTAGAAATCTCAACTTTTCTGAAAGATTTAATGATGAATAACAAATTCAAACATCCAGATTATTTGAAAATGCCTAATACTGTCAATTAAAATTATTTTTGGTAGATGTATAACCCATGATTCTACTGGCTTAGGTAAGGCAAACATAGTTTTCTTCAAGTTACTCAGTAAATAATATCATCCTTATTCACTGAGGTAGAGGAGTCAGGAAGCTCATGACCCAAATCTAGTCTCTCACATATACTGTATGACCCTGATCAGATTACAACCTTTCCACATTTCCAGCAACTCTCAAAAAAGGGAAGTTATATACAAAGGTCATTTTAGTAGAAGTATTGATTGGTAAGCAAAAATAGCATTGATGGGGGAATTTTCTATACTGATGAAAGCATAGATCAAAACTATAAGAAAAATGGTATTTTCCTACAAATATTCAACACCCTTACCTATAACATCCCTGATAAAGAAGGAAGAGGTTAAGTAAACCTATTTTACCTGGTAGAAAATAGGAATCCATTACAGGTTTCCTAGGACCCTGTTCTAGGGGAAGAAGGAAGTTTCTTAGATAAGGCCTCTGGCTCAAATTCAAGAGCCTGTAATTCTAGTTCCAACTCAACTTGCTGTCTTGACATCCAAACTTCTTTATCTGCAAAAACGGAGGTCTACCTGTCACATCTAGCTCATTGTTTTATTAATAATCTATGAGATAATATGCCAAAAACTACTATTGATCTTTGCATCAAGATTTTTGCTGTTTTGGTTGTGTTCCACTGTTTGGGGTTTTCTTAGCAAAGATATTGGAGTAGTTTGCCATTTCCTTCTCCAACTCATTTTACAGATGAGGAAAGACTTTAAGTAATTTGCCCAGGGTCCAAACTTGAACTAAAGTCTTCGGAACTGCAGGCCTAGTGCACCATCTAGTTGCCCCTTTATCAAGACTATATTACTACTAAAACTTGGGAGAAATCATTTTGCTTTTCTTCCCCCACAACCCACCAAAATCAGTTCTCACTCTAGAGATCAACACTATGGGGTCAATTTTGCCAAAGCTAGGGGAAATTCTGTTGAATCAGACCCTAAAGTACTTATTAACAAGATACATTCTAAAAATCGCTTCAAAATAAGTTACAAAGTTTTCCTTACTCAAAAGTAAAAAGACTTGGAGAAACTCAGCAATAGACCTAATTGAGCTCTTTCATTCTATAAGAGTACAATAAAATGTAAAAATTCTCCCTTAAAAAAAGTTGACAGGTAAAACCTTTAATTGGCAATGGATAACAGTAGTTAATTAAGCACAAAATAAAATTGTCTATTACTGTTTGCAAAATTGAAACCACTATCAGATTCCTATTCTCCAGATACCTGGTTTGTACAGCACTCATAATTATGTTAAAGGGCACAGTCACATAACTTTAGCTATTTTTTTTTTTTAAACCCTTACCTTCTATCTTGGAGTCAATACAGGCAGAAGAGTGGTAAGGGCTAGGCAATAAGGGGGTTAAGTGACTTGCCCAGGGTTACACAGCTGGGAAGTGTCTGAGGCCAAATTTGAATCTAGGACCTCCATCTTAAGGCCTGATTCTCAATCCACTGCTACTTTAATTAAGAGTCTGTGCAAAGCCCCACCTAAACTGCTTTAAAGTTACTTATAACTAAAGACCAAACAGGCAATAATTTGCATTTATAATTTACAGTAAACAAATTTGAAACATAAATTAATCCAAGTCCTTTCCCAGCATGAAGGAAAATATAATGTGGACAGTACTTTTATAGATTAAAAAATTAAACATGAAAAGAACCTTACCTGCATACAATGAATAGCTAAACCAGGCCCCGTGTAGAGTTTTTTATGACATATGTGACATTTAAAGTGCTTTGCTTTTTGATGCTGTATAAGGATCTTCTCATCATCAAAATCTCTGTTACAATACCTGATTATATAGTTAAGGAACGTAGAGTGGAATACAAGTGTTAATTGTGCCTACAAAGAAAAAACTATCTTATGATATCCAATCGACTTTACAACTTTGACATTCAGAATCTTTCAACAATTTTATCTATTTTTTACACAACTGCATAAACTCTCAAGTCTCACCCAGTCCGGTTGGTTTCTTCACCACCACCCCAAGAAGGATTATAGATCCAGAACTAGAGCTTCTCATGTGGGGCTGTTCCAACTCCCTCAATTTATGTAAGAGAAAATAGGCTCCAAAAATATGTAGGACATCTCACCCTTGGAATCCTTTCTTTCCTTATTTTTACATTTAAAGAAAACTAATATGTCTTTTTGTCTCTTAAAGCATCCTTCAAATAAAATTATGGAATTGAATGCTTGAGAAAAGTCTAAGCGGGCAGCTAAGTAACAGTGGATAGAGTGCCAGGCCAAAGGAACAGAGTTCAAATAAGGCTGCAGACACTTCCTACCTATAACCCTAAGCAAGTCACTTAATTTCCTCAGCCATTACCACTGGGCTGCCTTGGAAGACTCCACCATTTCTAAGAAAGAATGGTTTAAAAAAATAAAGTCCAAGTTGGAACAGCTAGGTGATGCAGTTCATAGAGCAGAAGTCATCATCATGAGTTCAACTTAGGCCTCAGATACATCCTGTGTGACCCTAGGCCATTCACTTAACCCTGTTTGCCTCAGTTCCTCATTTGTAAAATGAGCTGGAGAAGGAAATGGCTCCAATATTTTTTTTTAATGTCCAAGTTATCTAAATAGAGAAACTAAAAGTTTATATTCTTTTCACATATTAAATTTTTATCAGAAAATATTTCAAGGGAAACAAAATTGGTTGCTCAAAACACAGTAGGTCCTTATTAACAAGGTCCTTGAGGGTAAAAACTATGATTTCTTTACAAACCCATTCAGCACTAATTAGCAGAAATTAGAAACTGCCTCACTGTGTGGCCTTAGTTATTCAATTGTGTCCTACTCTTCATGACCCCATTTATTTGGAGTTTCCTTAAAGAAAGATACTGGAGCTGTTTGCCAGTTCCAACTCATTTTACGATAAGGAACTGAGGCTAACAGGGTTGTGACTTGCCCAGGGTCACAAAACTAGGAAGTGTCTGAGGCCCGTTTTGGATTCGGGAAGACTTGGCACACACTCTGTGGTTTTACTGAATAACAAGTTGAAATCACCTTTATTAGCTGTCACCTTTTGGATCAATACTGTTAATAATTCTATTCCCACAGCCTGCCGCTCGTTTTAATTCAACAATCTACGGCAATTATCCCTCATTTCCATAGATACAGTACATACAGTAAAAAATATGCATCATCAGTTAAGATCATTCAAAACCCTTTCCTCCTCTCTCCCCCACAAAAACTCAAGTTTTCAAAGGGTCATGGACTAAAAACGGAAGAGACTATCCAATACAGTTTTACGGTCGGGGAGCTAAGTGACTTGCTCAAGGTCACACTGGTAGGTATCAGGGGCAGAATGAGCCACGGACAGGATTTTTCCCCCTCCCTTGTACTACACGGCTTTCTTTTAGCCAGTTTCTTACGACATTTCTTTGGTGACCTTTACACCGAATACAGTAAGATGCCGGGCAGCACCAGGGGGAAAAGGAAACGCCTACTAGGCTCCCATGGGGCGGAAGCCCTCGCCCGGCTTTTTCAGGGAGTTTAGCCTTCGGCCCCCTTCCAGCCTCCCACGGCCCCCAAAGCCGGAGATTATGCCCACGTCCAGATCAAAGCACAGAGAGAGAAGCATGGACGCGAAGCCGGTCCGAGGGGGCGTCTGCTAGGCCTCCCTCAGCAACCCCCCCCACACCCCCGCCCGGCGGCCTCCTACCCTCGCCCGCCGCAGCCGCAGCCACAGCCTCAGACTGGGCCTTCCTTGCCCCCTCCCTCGCGGCTACGCGACCTCTCTCCTCCTCTCCCCCGGCAGCCTAGGTCTCGGACCGGGCCTTTCTCAATCCCTTTGGGCCCCCGATCCGCAGACTCAGCCTTGCTCTGGGTCTCGGTCTGGGCCTCCCCCTCCCCCCGTCCCGCAACCCTAACGGCCGCCCCCGCGGGGCCTCGCCCGCCAACCGACAAAGGATACCAGCACCAGGGCTTCAGCTGCTTCTTCTTCTTCCGGCCCATGGCTGCCGCGCTCGAAGGACGAAGGACAGGAGAGGGAAGGAGAGGCAAAAGACGAGAGACAAGCAGGCGCCCGCTGCCGCACAGTCCAACACAAACGCCGCCGCGTCCCACAGGAAAGACACAAAATGGCCGAACGCCTCGCTCCTCGCCCCTCCGCTTCCCGTCAGGCAACGCGGCCACGGGCGGGGTGAAGCTGCGGCCAGGATCACGTGACACGCTCTCTCTGCCCCCTCCCCCCTATCGCCTGGACGAAACTAAACTCGAGACGCCATTTTATCCTGAACGCTTGCGCAATCACGCCACGCCCTACTTCCTCTTTCCTCCAGTGCTTCTTGTAAACACAGCGTCAACTTTCTTTAACTAGAAGATACCCCAACAACCATCTCTTCTTCCCTCTCTTCAAGGGTAAAGGTTATACAAAATTATTTGCATTTCCTCAATCTTGAACTCTGCTCCACTATGATTTACGAAAGGAGGAATCGAGTTAAAATCCCGCCTGAGACACTTTATAGCCGGGAAAATCACTTTACCTTTGTTTGCTCGTTTCCTCATCTGTAAAATTGGGTAATATGTACTAAGCCTTGTCTTGAGGGTCAAATAAGATAATCCTTGTAAAGAGCTCGGCACAGAGCCAGGCACATAGTAAGCACTATGTAAACTTAGCTATTATTGTTGATTGAATCTGAGAATATATACACTATGTCTGGTGAGGTGAGAATTCCCCTGTTGATATAATCAATCAAAGGGAAGGAACTGTTCTAGAGTTGGAAGGTAGGTGTAGGATGCTTCCAGCCTTTGGATGAAAGGAAATGATGCCTCCTCACCACCCCAGGGTTTATGAATTTTGTTGGTCTAATAAACTGGAGAAGATAATTTTTTTCTTTTTTTGTCTTTTTCTTAATGTTTTATCTTTATTCTAATAAGTATAAGTTTCCACATAAGTTTTCCAAAGTTATATGATTTGTCTCCCTTCTTTCCTATTCACGTTTTCTTCCTTCTTTCATCCACCTCCCAGAGTTGACAAGCAACTCAACCTGATTTGTACATGTTTTAACATGCAAAACATTTCCATATTGTTTATTTTTGTAAGTGAATAATCGTATAAAACCAAAACCCCAAATCACATACCCAAATAAACAAATGATAAAAAATAAGTTTTTAATCTGCATTTATACTCCAATGGTTCTTTCTTTTTGAAGAGCATGCTTTTTCTTGAGTCGCTCAGAATTGTCCTGAATCATCATATGACTTAGAGGCAAACCACATTTGATTGTTCCACAATATTGCAGTTACTGTGTCAACTGTGCTTTGAAACCTCCAAATTTGCCCCAGTTCTTTAGGAACTTACCTTGGGGGAAATCTGAGGCTGACCTTATCTCCAAAGTGAGCGGTGGACTTAATGATCCCAGTTTAGATAAGATTAGTATGAAATCAAGTCTGAAGAGTTTCTCCCATTGTAATTAGAGACCCTCCACTATAGACCATTCCCTGGCTAGAAACATCTTTTTGTATCCAGTGTAAAGCATTAGCCCCTTCCTGTTAAGCCTTGAACTCATAATTTCCTTTTGCTAATTCAGAAATAATCAATCTTACTTCTGTCAACTTGAAATCTGGAGACCCCACGTTTACCCCTGTCCACTGAGAATTCACCCTAGGAAAGTCCCAGACTCAATCCTTTCAGACTTGAACAATGGACTTTAAGGTACTTAAGGATCCTTGTCCAGGTGGGATTATAGACCTAATCATATGTTAAGTACCCTTTTGTCCTAGTAGTTTCCCCCTTAGAATCATAGTCCTCTCTCAGGTAGCCTTAGGATGGACCTTTCCCTTTTGTATACATTGTAGAGCATCAACCTCTCCCAGATAGTCCTGTCTTGGACTTCTCATTTTCTTGTAGCCATGTTAATGTCAATCATATTTCCCTCCTTGGTTCCCCAATTGGTATATAAGTCGGCCAAATTCTATTGTTCTTTGGAGAATCATCTAGAGCGATGCATTCTCCTAGGGATATGTCCCCAGAGATGCATTCTCCTAGGGATATGTCCCCAGAGCCCCAGGGTGTTGACTCTGTGTAGTTTTTAGCACTTGGCTCTGTGATAGGCCAATTACTGGACCTATCTCTTTCCGGATTAAAGACTTGGTTTTACTTGACTACGTTAGTAGTTCTGTGTTTTTATAAGCTAACACTTCCCTTCCTTTGTTCTCCAAAAGGTATATAAGACCTCCAAAGTTCTGTCACTCTTTGGAGAATCATCTTTAATGGTGCATTCTCCCAGAGACACTGTTCCCACAGTTCCAGAGCTTTGACTCTGTGTGGCAGCCAAATATTAAGAACTTGTCTCTTACCTGATTAAAGATTTGGTGTTTTGACCATTTTAGTGGTTCTGTGTTTTTCTAAGTCAACAAGAGCATTATAATAATGCTCTCCTGATTCTGCTTATTTCACTATGCATCAGTTCACACAGGTCTTTCCAGCTCTTTCTAAAGCCATCCTGTTCATCATTCCTTATAGCACTATTAGTATTCCATCACCATCATATACCATAGTTTGTTCAGTCATTCCCCAATTGAGAGACATCCCTTTAGTTTCCAATTATTTGCCACCACAAGAAGAGCAACTATAGATATTTTCATATTAGTAGTTTTGCTGGATCAAAAGATATGCATTCTTTTATAGCCCTTTGGGCATAGTTCTGTAAGAATTAAAAATAATATTTCTACCCAGATATATATTTTATAAAGTTAAAGTTTATTGGAAGGGTAGACAAATGCTCCTAAGTAACCTGACTGCATGGTGCCTAGCCTGCCATGCCAGTCTCTTTCTCATTTCTTCCCTCACCTGCCTGCTCTGTCTCTTCTTGGTTTTCCCTTTCAATTCTCTGGAGGTTCTCCCCTGAGCAGCCCCCAACCTTGAGTTTTATTGACATACAGAATGTACACAGACACAACCCTGGTGCAGCTGTGTTATCTCAGGAATGTTTGATGGACAGGCTACTCAGGAGGGTAAGGAGATAAAACTTCCTTGACACAATTCCAAATTGCCTTCCAGAATGGTTGAATCAATTCACAACTCTACCAGCAATGTATTAGTGTCCCAATTTTGCCACATTCTCTCCAACATGTATTATTTTCCTTTACTGTCACATTGGCCAATGTGATAGGTATAAGGTGGTACCTTATATCTATTTATTTTAATTTGCATTTCTCTAATCAAGAGAGATTTAGAACATTTTTGTGATTATTGATAAGTTTGAGTTCTTCATTTGAAAACTGCTTCTTCATATTCTTTGACCATTTTAGCAATTGGGGAATGATTTGAATTCTTATAAATTTGACTTAGTTCTTTATATATTTGAGAAATTGGACCTTTATCAGAGAAATTTGTTATACAAATTTTTTCCCAGTTTGTTGGAGGAGACTAATTTCTTTCACCATTCTTTCCCATTTTCCCTGCTTTTACAATCCACAATCCTAAAATAGGGTCCTCCCAAAGCTGACAGTAGTTGTAAAGTCCTATGGCCACACCTTAGAAATGGGAGGGTAAATAGGAGGTTTAAGAGATAAATGGTCTATTTACATTTTATACTATGAACCCGTATAGATTATCTCAGAGAATATGGGGGCGGGCAGGGGGTATGTACAGAGATGAAGGAGCCCTGAAAATATGTGAGGGCTTGATGTAGCTCTCTTTACAACCAGTTTGCAAGATTCATCAGCTTATTTGCATATGATCAGGAAACTAGGGCAGGGAGCTTGGCTTGGTTTGGTGCCTTTTTTCCACATATAACTGATGAGGATAAATGGCAGAAAATGAGTTTATAAAGAAAGGAATGTAAGATTGAAATTAATATCCAATAACTTCAAGTATTATATAAGATTTATTAGTAATCATTTGAAGTAGAAGAAATACAAGATTTTCTAGTGGGTAATATATATATTACCAGTGGAATCTGGGTGAGATTGAAAAGTTGGAAGTAAATTTAGGGAGGCCTTGTCCACCGTTCTTGTCACAGAAGATAGAGAAAGCCCCAAATACGGAAGGCTCAGCAATGATAGCAGTGGCGTAAAAGAACACACCACCACATGGTCTTTAAAATGTTTTTTCTTTTTTTTCTTAACATGCTTTCCCCCCCACCCCACCCCACCCTCTCCCAATTGGAGTGGGGAGGAAAGCAAACCAAATACTCCTCAAGGCAATTTTACAGAAAAAATTATTTGAAAAACCACTCTCCCTTACCTGGCTCTCTGCTCTCTAGGTCTTTTCCTTGACCTTCACAGTTGCACCAGCAGGGTCAAACCCTTGGCAGCCTACCTGAGTTCTAATCAGACTCATTGGCTCATTTGTAAACTGTGCTTACCTGCTTGAAAACTAGGGCAGAGGAAGGGCCTTGTGCTTTGGTCTCTTGGTCCAGGGCAGCCCTTAATAGAGCACAGGGGGAAACAAATTGACATGAAATGACTGAGAGAAAAAATGCATGAAAGACTGTCAAGGTTTGATACAACCCCCACTCTCAATTTTTTCAGGGTCTTGGGGGGTGCTGCATGACTAGCCCCTGGCTGGGTGTTTTGGCTTTGCAACCAAAGAAAGTCTGTGGCAGAAAGGAGGTTTGCATTCTGAAAAATGGAACCAAAAGTAAAAGATAGACCCAGTTATGGTGGCCACTCAGTTTCCCTGTAGCCATGTCCTATCTGGGCAGTTTCACACACTAAAGGACACAGACCTGGGCCAACTCTGGCAATCTCAGAGAACAGAAAGTAGGCATTAAGGGTTGGGGTAGGCACATCATACTGAGTCTACAGTAGGGAAAGAACTGGAAGATGCATGCACATTTCCAACAAGGTCACCCTGGAAAAAAAATCAGCAGAGGGATAAAATCAGACAAAAAGTGACTGAGAGGGAAATGAAAGGAGAAAGGGAACCCCTCTTGGGAAACAATTACTTTTCAACAAAGAATATAAAATCAAAATCTAAGAGATGTGAAAATATTGTGATAAATTATGCAAAGATACCTGAAATGACAATGGAGCAACAGTGATTCAGCCAAGCAATAAAACAAGAAAATGAAAATATCACACACTGTTGAAGGAAAAACTTCTTTCCTTCTGGGCTTTTATACTAAATAATGAGGCAAAACTCAAGACAAAAAAATTAAAAGGAGAAACATGTTGACCTCTTGAATCCTGGAGACCAGCTTGGACTGACCAGCTTTTTTTGATAATTCTGATAGGCTTCCATTAGCAAAAGTGATTGGGTCCTTGTAGGTCAATTCTTCCCCAAGTATTTTCACCCCAAGTACAGTGGGATAGATGGATACTTGATACCAAGATGCACACTGATTAAAGCCTTTCCCTTACACTAAATTGACCAGCAGGGTTGGGAACATGGGTCAAGTCAAAATATCTTTAGATGCCCTTTTAAGGGAGAATTCGGTATATTTAACTAGACATTAAAGGATTTAGAACAAAAGACAGACATACTCCATAAGAGTAAGTTTCCTGAAGTGTAATGTACAAATAGTGCAGAAACAGAAGAGGAAAACATGGAACAACATAAAAAAATTACAATAACATACGAGAACTATCCCACATGCAAGAATGTTGTTCTTGAAGATGAGGTGCAAAGTGATAAGCTACAGATTAAAGGTCTTCCAAAAAAGCATCATGACACAGACAAACTAAAGAACATGCTTCAATTAATAACAGAGAAAATGTGTCCAGAAATCCTGGAAGCAGATAACAGAGATCTAGAGAATGCAAAAACTCCCAAAGAAAGTCATCTCAAGGAATAATATAGTCCAATATCTGAATTACAGTATCAAAGAACAAATAGATATTTGTTCTACCTGGTAGACTATAATACAGGAAACAGATTTTAGTCTTATGTTTTAAGTATGTGAAAAGGTATGCTTATGCATCTCCAATGTTTTAGGCATTTCTTTTATAGTGGAGGAAATAGCTGTCATGTGTTAGATGTATTTTATACATTGAATAATTCTTCCAGAAGGGACTTCCTTTTGGGGAGACCCTAGATAGGAGTCAAGCCTAAGTTTGATTTATTGGGAGATTTTACTGGAGTAACTCCTTGTGATAGAATAATGATCCATAATGTTGTAAGAATCTTTAATCCCTTCTTATTAGGATCAAACTCCCCCAATTCCCCCCACTCTGGTTTTTATGAGTCCAGAGCAACAGTCTCTACTTGTGATATCTCAAGGTCTTCCATTAAGTCAACTCATCCTCTTCTTATCCTCCAAAAGTGCAGTTGCATTATCTCTACTAGACACCCAAAGATACCAAATGAATTGGCTTACTCCCCAAGAATTAAATTCATCTAGGAAATAAAATATCACTAAAAAATATTAGAGTTTATATGTAGTTTTTCCTTTGGCTTAATCCTTACCCCTGAAATCACACTTGTTAGTTGAGTCCCCAGAAGCTGACTACCATAGGTAGAAGGTATTCTATAAGCCAGCACTACTAAATATAGTATCTAAGTCCTACAAGGGGTTCCCCTTCAGAAGTCTTTCAATTGACTACCTACTAGAAAATCCAAGAATCACAAGATCAGAGTTGGAATCAACCTTCAGGTCATTTGGTCGATTTTCTCCTTAAGCAAGAACTCTACATCTTCTGCAAGTGAATATCTAATCTCTTCCTTAAGAACTGAAGGAATGAACCTAAAAGCCTTGTCAAGTCACTTGGGTCTAAACCTAATTGTTTCTCCAAACCCTGTTGTTATTTTTTCAACTCTATCATTATTGCCTCTGAGACCTTAGGCAAGATCCACTCACCCATTCAACACACACCTGTTTGCTCACCTGCCAAATTGGTATAATATTTTCTATGATTACTTTGCAGATAGCAGGTGCTTAATAAATCTTCACAGCCAATTATTACCAATTTGTTAGACTACTGTAATAGCCTCCTAACTGATCTGCTCTCAAGCCTATCCTTTTCACATAGAAGCTGAAATAATCTTTCTAAGCATGGATCTGATCATATCATTCAGTTCCTCAAAAATTTCTCAAAATTCCTTACTAGGATATAACTGATTCTACTATATTTCCTTGGTCAGAAATAACCCTCAAGGATTAAATAGAAACTCCTCAGCTGGGCATTTATGGCCCTTTCTAATACTTTAGCTTTCCCTTTCATGAACCTCATGTTCCAGTCAGACTGGACTACATTTAACTGTCTTCCAAGTTAAACATGCCATCTCCATTTCCAACTTCCTGGTGTTTGTACCTGCTGTTCTCCATGCCTGTAATTCACTTTCTCTTCATCCCTGCCTTCCTGAAGGCTTATCTGTCCTCAAAGCCCACATTAGGGGGCATCTCTTCCATGGAGCTTTGCTTGGGCAACCCATCACTTTAATTCTTCAAAATTCACAGCCATACAGAATTACAGAGAAGCATGGACTCATTAAAAATCTTATCTAATACGGTCTTCTAACATAGGAATTGGACTTTACCTTCTTAGCTCTAAGACAAACGAGTGGCAAGGAATAGGCAATTGGGGTTGAGTGACTTGCCCAACTAGGAAGCAGGAAATGGGGATTCTTAAAAGTGCCCAGCTACACTGGGGCTGAAGAGCCATGGTCATAGACAAAATAAGCTTTAGCTTTTTAACCTGGCAGTTAGCTCAAGTAGTAGCACCCTCCTGCAGGAAAAGGATACAAGTTAAGAACCTGAGGGACAAGGAGAAAAGAGCCAGGAATTAGGAAAGAAGTGCTAGAAGGGAGGATAGCCCAACAAGCCTTGTTTTTTTCTTGGTTTTGCTTAGGGCCAGGCTTGTTTTGTTATGAAGGAAAATTGTGTGGGACTGCTCAGAGGATACCCCTTGGCTCTCCTTTTACCTCTGCCCATTCATAAAAGCCTTCTTTGCACTGTAAGAATGGAATTCTCTGGAAGCTGTATATATTAAAATTTAAAATTAGTTTGTTAAAAGGCTACTCAAGGAACTCTAACCAGGGGACTCCCTTCACAGATTGAAGAGATGCAAATAACTTGAGTGGAGCATGGGGTAAAAATCAGGACTCGAGAGAGGCATAAGTAAAGAGTAGCTAGACTGGGTGGGTGCAGAGAGACAACAAGGCCAGAAGAGAGGGGCAAGAGAAAACGACTTCCTCTGGCTCATGTCTTATAAACCCCTTGTGACATCATCATCCAGTCCCTTCCCAGGACATCTTTGATTGAAAAACAGTCACTGAGAAGGTAGGTTCAGAGACCTTAACACCTCCCTCAATACTTCATCACAGGAAGAGGTGAGTCTCAGGAGGATGACACATACTCTTTTTCCTCCTTGCCATGTGGTTGAACCAACATACTTTCCAAGATGGCAGCCAGAGTTAACTGACTTCATTTACCTTAGAGAGTTCTTGTTTACAGATAAATAAGGAGCAGGTCTCCACTCTGCTTGTAACAAAAGCCAGTATAGTGAGATGCCTTTTAACCTTGTTATGCCTAACAAAAAAAAAAAAAGATCTAGGCAAAAGAATTGAGGACCCAAACCAGTTTCATAGCCTGGAGGAGAGATTGTTTACAGGTTTAAAATAAAATTGTTCTTAGAAACCATTTCACAATTCAATATTAATTTTCCATAGCAGTAGCACTGAATTGAAATAAAATAAGAGCTCAATGAATGGGGACTGGCTGAAAAGAAACTATAGTAAATGAGTTTAATGAGATGTTATTAAGTAAGAAATGAAGAATTTGGAGAAACATGAGAAGAACTGTTTGAATATAGACAAAAAGACATACAGGGAAATTTCATTGTGCTTGAAGGTACCAAAGAAATGAAACAACATCAATACTTACTATATATTCACCTAATAGCATAGTGTATACATATTTAAAGGAAAGTATAATCTGATTAGAATTGATAGTAAAACTTGTGAAAGGGAATTTTTTAATCTTAACTTAATCAAGTACATGGAGTGCTCCACCCTTTTAACAAATCAGTCAGAAACTTGTGAATCCTTTTGATAAGAGTTCATACCCTCAGAGAACTGAGGTAGATCCCACAGACACTGTCCCCAGGGCAATGCCAGGTAAATTGAGAAACTTTGATTGGTTCCTGAGATATGATAGACCAGCCTACAGTGAAAGGAAGGAGGAACCAGAGAGACAGGAAGTGACATGGAGAAAACACATTCTGGGTCACTTCTGTTTCTGCTGCCCTGATGGCTCTTGCTGAGGAAGAACTTCTGCTTTTGCTACACTGGTGGCTCTGACTGAGGATCTTCTTCTGCTTCTGTAGTGCTCTTTCAAGCTGGTGGCTCTTGCTGAGGGAGGACCTGTGCATTGCTGTCTCTGTGTTGGATTCTTCTGCATGGCACTTTTTCTGTATTGGAGGACTTCTGCTTTGGAGGCTGAGACCTGCTCCTCTGGCTAGAGATTGGAACTTTGTTGGGGAGTGAGTTAGATTTCTTCAGAGCAGACTTAGAGTGGTAGCCTAGATAATTCCCCTATCACCTTCCTACATTTCCCTCTTTACTATTTCTACCCTGCTGTAATAAAGCTACTAAAGCTCCTAACAGCCTTGTGATAAGAGTTAGTTTTATAAATGGCGACCACAATAATTTTTAAAAATTCTTATATTTGTCAAACCCATTTTTAATCAAAACAAACTATAATAAGAGGGGAAATTAATGTATCCCTTTCAGACCTAGACAAATCTAACCAAAAGCTAAGAAAAAAGCTAAATTCTTGAATAGAACTTAAGAGAAATTAGATGACAGGCATCTGGAAGTTAATAAATGGGAATATGAAGGAATTTTCATACTTCCCAGCTGTTTATAGATGGCAGCTAGATGGCTCTATGGAGAGAGTGCTGGGCCTGGAGTCAGGAAGACCTGAGTTCAGATCTGACCTCAGACACTTACTAGCATTGTAAGCTTGGGTAAATCAGTTCATCTCTCTTTGCCTTAATAGTAAAGGAAATAGCACTTTTATAAAAATTGACAACATGTTGGTCAATTAAGAGAAGATATATATAAACTGACATTGACAAAAATAAGCAAAAACAATAGGACAATATACACAACTACTACAATAATGTAAATAGATTCAGCAAGAAAGTTGGACTCTAAGTAGAAGAAAAAGCAGTGAGTTTTGAAGATAAAAGATGACACATATGTCTTTTTCTTTACCACAAAGATAGAGACCAACAAGGGTAGAATACTATAAATACCAGTCTCTGTGATAGGCTCTTTTTTGCTTAATTTTTTTTTTGCTAATATGAGGAGTTTAATATGGGAAATGATAGTGATATAAAAACAAAAGGCATCAATGAAAAAATTTTAAAATAAATGAAAAGCTATCACAGTAATTTCAGAGTCCTGCTAGGATGCAGTTTTCCAGGATATCTGTAAATTGTATAGATAAGGCAAGGCTAAGGTGAAAGAAAAATATTATGGGAGATTTGTGTGACTGATAAGTTTCATTTTGTACCTGCACTATTTATGCCACTCCCAGGCTATCTTTAATGTGACTGGAAAGATCACCTCCTGCTGCACAATCAGCACTTGGACCCAGGAATTCTTGACTGCCATACTTTAGGATTACTGTTTTCTACTCAGGAAAAGGAACACAATGCAGAAGAGGCAGGTGGAGAATCCAGTTTCTGGATCAATTAGACAAGAATCATATATTCTTATTACCATATAATGTACTCCTCATAGCCACCATTGTTAATGAGGAGGGGAGAAGGATGTTCTCTGACCTCTTTATTGGAACCAGGGGAGAGCCTAAGCCCCTAGTAACATGGTAGGTTGGAGGGCAAAGGAGAATGGAGAGCAAGGGGTGGGGAGTGAGAGAGTGAGAGAGGAAGAGAGAGAGAGGGGAAGAGGAAGAGGAAGTGGGGAGAAAGCTGGATTTCCCATATTAAACACCACTGGTGGTTCAATTTTCCTAGTTCAGTGGCACTTCTTCCTCTGCCCTCATCTCTCAGTGACCAATGACCCAACTAGGAGCCTCTGGTTCTGCATGTCCTTCAAAGCATATGTGTCATAAAAAGTGGCCAGAACATATGTTCAGCCTCTCTCCATCTCCACCCCCCATCCCCTATCCCAAGTAGACCAAGATACATAAGAGATTGCTGCAAAGTCACATCTTCCAGCTCTGAGCCCAGATCACACCTCCGTGGAAGTGTTCCTTCCTTATACTTGTGTCATGAGACAGACCCCAATCCATCAATGATTACTCCTCTTATGCCTATGTAAATTATCTGATTCTCATAATATGTGCCACAGTTACTATCTCCACTTTTAAAATTAGGTTATTCTGAGAGATTTATCATTATTAAGTGCTTTATCCAGGCCCATAAAATTTTTCCAGTTGGAAGGAACATTAGAGAATCTCTAATCCAATTCTTTTTCATTTTGCAATAAGAAATCTGAAGACCCCAGGAAAGTCACTTGCAGAAGGTTATACCACTAACCAGTAAATCTAGTCTCTCTAAAGTCAGGTCCTCTGACTTTAAATCTAGTGGTCTTTCCTGACTACAAGGCTGAGCCAGAGGTGATAAATTGTTTTATATAACTCTCAGGCACCCTGAATCACCCTAGTTAGGAGTTTGTCCTATTCTGCACAGTACATCTTTTAAGTATCCAATGATCTCAGCCTGGATAGTAATAGATATATCTAAGTAATCTTAAGTAAGCTTTTTGTTTTAGAAGTTTCTTCCATTATATCTAGGCCTCTCTGAGGCTGAACTCCTCCTTCCTTTGTCTCCACTTAAGCCAATCAATTGTCCTTCCTTTCCTTTATTCCCCAAAGAGTATATAAAACCCCAAGTTCTTCAGTTGATTGGAAAATCTCCTTTGAGGTACTTTTTCTGGGAGATATGTTCCCGGAGTATCAGAGCTTGGTTCCGTGTGCTGGCCATAAGAACTCAGTCTCGTCCTGATTAAAGACTTGTTCTTTGTAACTACTTTAGCGGTTCTGTTTTGCCAAGTTGACAGAGGGAAGTGAAAATAAGCAGTTTTTTTGTTTTTTGCTACTTGATCTATGTCTGTATGATGGTCTGAGCATTCCTTGGTTTTTGTTGTTATTGTTTGGCGGGGGTGAGGTGAAGGAGGGAAGAAGACCGGACTTTTAAAAATATCTCAATTACCTTTAAAGGTAACTCATCTCATCCAATATGCCTGGGAACTCACATGGTCTCTAAAGTCCCTTCCAGCATTAAAGTCCAATTAATTAAAATAGATTTATAGTATTAAATGTCCAACAAGTGACTATCCAACCTCTACCCAGTAAGATTCTAGCCATGGAAAGCTGTCTGCCTGGGCAGAGGACAAAGGCCCTTCCTTCTATGTTGTGATTCATGGAATTTAGGATTAATGTCTCCAACCATAAGAACACAAACCCAGGAAGACCAGTGATTTGTCCCGGAAGACTCTCCCAGGAAGGGAGAGGCTGGGTTTGAATCTAAGTTCCTATTGAACCTGAGGCCACCCCTCTCTCTCGAGCCACTAAAGGGACAATCAGGTCCCTCGTGGCGAACACTGAACGTAGGAGTGTGGAGAATAGGGCACTGCAGAAACTTGGCAACAGGACCACACTGCAGATGGGAGGAGCGGTGGGGCGGAGAAACAGAACGCTGGCCACCCCACCCCCCACCCTCGCGCAGGCGCGCCTGAGGTTCTGCTCGGCTCGGCCCGGCCCAGCGCGCAGACATGCTACCCTCCTTGCACGAGTCCCTGGACGCAGACGACAAGGAGCTAGAGAGCAGCGAGGAAGGCGGCGGTGGCGGAGGGAATGCGGAGGACCGGAAACCCGAGCAACCCCCCAGCAGCCACTTCTGCCTCTACGCCTACCATGGAAGCAGGTGCGGCCCCGGGGCGGCTCGGGCCTGCCCCTCCCCCGCTCATCCCGGGCTGCATGTGTATGTGCGCGCGCGCGTACACGCACACGCAGATGCCTGTTCCCAAGCACGCGTGGTGGGGGGGGAAGTAGGAAAATGAGGAGAGGGGTGGGGTGGGCGACCGGAAGTCCTTGGCTCAACTATTCCAGGGTTGGATATTTACCTGGGAGGCCCAGGGCAAGTCACTTACCCGTTCTGTGCCTCAGTTCTCTCATCTATAAAATGGGCATTACCCCAATGCCCACCTCTCCGAGTTGTCGGGAGGCTCTGATGACGTAATACCTGTAAGCCCTCTATAAACTATTATTAAACACGAGAATTCATGCACGCAAACATGCCCCTGATACTGATCTGATACTGGCCCATGCCTATGTGGGAACGAGGCATGCGCTTACTTGGTACTACCTTCGTTATTAACTCGTTGTGCACAAGTATGCCAACAGCGCCGGCGCCCGCACCAGCGTGGCATGATCACACCGCTGTGCTGTCATGCCTACACATACGTCACGGAGTGCGCATGCACGTCTGCCCTGCAGCTCTAATTTGCTGGCATTGATGCCAGGCCCAACAAGACGTACATGCGTGCGTGCGTGCGTGCCTGCGTGGGTGCAAGTAGCTTTCAAGGGATACAAACACGCATGCTCATTCCCACAAGGACGGGAGGCATGCTAAGGTGGTGCGGACCTTTCTCTATCTCCGCTCTGTGATACCTCGGCTTCTCTTGAACTTAACTTGTTTCTACCTAGTCCTTTGCATGCTCTCTGGGTAGATTGGGAGCTCTTGCAAGGCAGAGACTTATCTTTCTTTGTATGCCTACCACTTAGCATAGACAGATGGACACACGCCCCTCCACACCCAACTTTGCCCACCTTCCCGCCTTCATGCTTTTCTCCCATCAGTCAAGCATTTTGTGTGTGCCAGGGACCGCTGGGATCCAGGGATAAAAATATGAAAATTATGCCACAAGAAGGTCCTGGCATAGTCACAGACAAATAAATGCAAGGTGAATAAATAAATAAATGAGGGGCAGTGAGGCAGACCAACTGATTGAAGGTCCTGGATTCAAATCTAGCCTCAGACACTTCCTAGCTGGGTGACCCTGGATAAGTCACTTAACCTCCATTGCTTACCCTTTATCACTCTTTTGCCTTGGAACTGATACCTCGTATTGATTTTAAGATAAAGGGTTTATTTTTATTTTTTTAGTCCAATCCCTTTGTTTTATTTTTATTATTATATGGCATTATATAAGCTCTGGCTTTCTTCCTACTAAAAACTCTAGGTCAGAAAGGCAAGGGCTAGGCAAATGGGGTTAAATGATTTGCCTAGGGTCACAAAAGGGTTTATTTTAAAGAAGAAATTAGGAGCCGTTCTTGATTTCCCCAAATACTAGTCCCCTTTCTCTCAAATTACCTTGGATTTAAGTACATTGCATTTGTTTGTGTTCTCTTTATATTTGTGATATACTTATATTTGTATCTCCCATTAGAATATAAATTTTGGGGGGCAGCTGGTCGGTTCAGTGGATTGAGAGCCAGGCCAAGAGACGAGAGATCTTAGGTTCCAATCTGGCCTCAGACACTTCCTAGCTGGGTGACCCTGGGCAAGTCACTTAACCCCCATGGCCTAGCCCTTACCACTCTTCTGCCTTGGAACCAATGCAAAGTATTGATTCTAAGATGGAAGGGAAGGATTAAAAAAATAAAATCTCCAAGTATAAGGGCTAGAGCCGAGGTTAAGAAGAAGACTGTGAGCTGGGTACTAAAGTCCTTGAGGAAAGAGGGAGAATGATGTGCCACTAGTATCAGGATAGAGGGAGGCAAACCTCAGCAGGAGAGGTTGCTGAGTAGGGGGGTAGGGAAGAGAGCAGAGGCCACAGTAGGAACAAGAAGCTTGCCTGCCCTACTCTGGTCACAGCCTGTGTGTGGTGGAAGGCACAGCCATCCCCAGCCATGCAGAGTTTTCAGGAAAAGGTCATGTTTCAGTGATTACAAAGAGAGGGAAAGGACAGAAGAAGAGCAGATCTCACATGAAGGCCACTTGTTAATAGATTAAATTAAATAGGATAAATTAATTAAATTAAATAGAATAAAGCATCTCTAGAACACAATGGAATAAGAGGTAAGATTTAGACCCAGGAGGGGCCTGGATGGTCAGAAGGAAGTGAATGGGGAGTGGTGGCCAGGGAGAGGAGAGCTTTGGTCTAGGCAGCTTATGATTCGGAATTGAGCTATGGGGTAGTCCATTATCCAATAATGAGTCAACCGGCAATCATTTATTAAGTGCATGCTATGTGCCAGGTGTGGCGCTTGGTGCGGGGGATTAAAAGTCAATGATGAAACAGCCCCAGCCCCCAAGGAGTTTATAATCTACAGTGGGCAATAATCTGTCTGTATATGAGGATGTACATAAATCAGTATCAAGAAAATGGATCAGGAAGGGATGGTGATGGATCAGGAAAGGCTTCCTAGAGAAAGGAGTTGTTGAGTTGAGTTTTGAAGGAAACTAGTTCTTCTCCTCCTCCTTCTCCTTCTCCTTCTTCGTCATTTTCAAACATTATTCATTGGAAACAAAGATCATTTTCTTTTCCTCCCCCCCTCTCCCACCACCCCTCCCATAGCTGATGCACAATTCCACTGGGTATCACATGTGTCCTTGATTTGAACCCATTTCCATGTTGTTGGTATTTGCATTAGAGTGTTCGTTTAGAGTCTCTCCTCAGTCATATCCCCTCCACCCCTGTAGTCAAGCAGTTGCTTTTCATCAGTATTTTTACTCCCACAGTTTATCTTCTGCTTGTGGATAGTGTTTTTTAGATCCCTGCAGATTGTTCAGGGACATTGCATTGCCACTAATGGAGCAGTCCATCACCTTCGATTGTACCACAGTGTATTAGTCTCTGTGTACAATGTTTTCCTGGTTCTGCTCCTCTCGCTCTGCATCACTTCCTGGAGGTTGTTCCAGTCTCCAAGGAATTCCTCCACTTTATTATTCCTTTTAGCACAATAGTATTCCATCACCAACATGTACCACAGTTTGTTCAGCCATTCCCCAATTGATGGGCATCCCCTCGTTTTCCAGTTTTGGGCCACCACAAAGAGTGCAGCTATGAATATTCTTGTACAAGTCTTTTTCCTTATTATCTCTTTGGAGTACAAGCCCAGCAGTGCTATGGCTGGATCAAAGGGCAGACAGTCTTTTATCGCCCTTTGGGCATAGTTCCAAATTGCCCTCCAGAATGGTTGGATTAATTCACAACTCCACCAGCAATGAATTAATGTCCAGACTTTGCCACATCCCATCCAGCATAAAACCAGTTCTTCTAAGGCAGAGATGAAGAGGGAGAAACAGAGCAGGCATAGGAGACGACCTGTGCGTGAGAGAGAGAGAGGAGATGAAACAGTCTTACAGATGGCTGTTAATAGTTTACAGTTCTTTTGAGTAATATTGATTCATATCCTTTGACCACTTCTTTATTGGGAAGTGCTTTCATTATTAGACATGTTAATTTTCAACATGGGATGTCCTAAATTTTTTTTTAAACCCTTACCTTCCACCTTAGAATCAATATTGTTTCTAAGGCAGAAGAGCACTAAGTGTCCTAAAGTCTTAACAAAATTTTAAACTATTAAAGCCAGTGATTCACAGAGACTTTAGGATACCCTATATATTTTGAATATCAAACCTTTGTCAAAGAGAAAGTATAACAGATGTTTTTTCCCCCAACCATTTCCATTCTTAACCCTAGCTGCAATAATTTTATTTGTATAAAAGCTTTCAATTTCATTCAGTGAGAATGACCTATTTTATCTTTTGTGATCTCCTTATCCTCTTATTGGTTAAGAATTCTTCCCCTCTGGCTAGTTCCTATTGTTCATCTTCTTATTCTTTATTAGTTTTTATTGCCTCTACATAGTTTGGGGGTCTTAGAAGTGGGGCTGGCTTGTGGGTTTGCAGGTATAGGCTTCATTTCAGGTGAGAGTTCCTGGATACTGCAACTAACTAATCTCTTTACTTTGAGCAAGTCCCTTCCTCTTGGTACACTTTATTTTTTTTTTCATCTGTAAAATTCAGGGTTTAGATCAGATGGTACCCTGAGCAAGTCCCTTCCTCTTGGTATGCTTTGTTTTTTTTTTTTCATCTGTAAAATTCAGGTGATTTCTGAGATTCTATTCAACTCTAAGGACTTTTGGGGTCAGATCCTTTATGGACTGCCTGTTGTCAGTTTGCACTTGCAGTTTATCTTTTCCATCCTAAAAAAAAGGGCTCCCATCATTGCTTTCTCTCCTAATATTCCAAGCTGACTTCTCCTTTGACTAACTTCTGCCCCTGCTCTCCCCCTTCCTCTGTGATCCTTACAATGTTGAGATTTCCATGATTAATGACCATAATCACCCCATGACTCATAGGTCGCCAACCCAACATGGAGACGGTGATGATGGCAGTCCTGGTAGCCTGATTTTGGAAACCCCTCCTGCTGCAGACTTCAGGTAAAGCCAGCTTTTGTTTTCTCATTACTAGTACGGTTCTGACCCGTTGAGACCCGCAGTCCTAATTTTCCATTGAATGACTCATGTATCAGATATATAAATTCACCCTTCTGTAAAAATGGAGACTTTGAACCCTAGACTTCAATCCCCAGAAGTCCTTGGTATTTCCCAGAATTCCCTATAATCTCACCTGAGTCCCCATCTTTGGTGAGACCACAATTTGTATTTAACTGGCAGTAACTCCTCCTATGCTCTCTTCTCTTCTCTTCCATTGCAATGATGTAGCAAGTATAGTGGTAAGCTAAGCGCGGGGAATTTTGAATGGGCCAATCAGCCATGGGCACGTGGTTTTTATTTTGTATCTTCTTTATTCCTTGACTTTTAATGATCCTTAATAAACCTCATAAAATATAATATTTTTATTATTAGAAACATAATTTAATTTTTACACTTCTCAGAGATCCTAGACTTCTGTTTTCTTATATTGTGAACTTTGACAACTGGACAGCTCTAGCCAGTCAGTCCACAAACTCTTATTAAGTGCTTACTGTATGCCACGTCCCATACTGAGAATAGGAAGAAAGTGCAGAGGCCTGGAGGGGTTCACAGTCCAGTGAGAAGGCCAAATAGTGCTCCTGCCATTAGCAATTTGATAAGTGTTTTTTCTCTCTCCGTTTCTGGGAACACACATGGGATTCCAGTATTAGATTTAAATGATAGCCTAAGGTTGCTCTCAGAAGTCATTGATGAGAGGCAGTGTGGTATGATGGATAGCGAGCCAACTGGAGCCAGGAAGATCTTGTCCCAACACACACTGGGTCTGTGGCCCAGCTGGAGACCGCTGACTGTACATTGGCTGGGTTTTCTTGTATTTTTATTTTGTGAGATCTTTCTCAATTACATTTTTGCCTGGTTCAGGCCCTCAGGAGCGTCCTGGGCTGCCTGAGGCCTTGTGTGTGACCTCTCTGCTCCAGACAGTAGTCTAAAGGCTGTCCAGTACAGAGAGTCAAACCACATGGCTAGGGGGAATTCCCAGTACTAGTGGATTCACTGGTTCAGGCCCAGTCAGATTTTAAAGATCATTTTATGGTTTTGTGTTTCATCCTCTGTTCTTGAACTGTTTCATACTCTGGGCCATCACCATCATGTGCCTCAGGCATGGGTCCCTGGCACTTACCTGCCAAGTCAGAGGTGGTTTAATTTTTTAAATATTTTCCATATTTCCATGATTCATTTTCTTTCCCTCCCCCCTTCCTGAGCTGACAAGCAATTCTACTGGGTCATACAAATGTTATACTACCGATTTCCATATTATTCATTTTTGCAGTAGAGCAAAAAGAGATGATTTGAGATCAGTTTTGGTAGAGGAAGTTTCCCTGTTTGGAACTTGTTATATACCCTTTGCCACTGGATCCTAGATTTAGAGTTAGAAAGAGCCTCAGAGACCATCTCATCCAATCCCCTTGGTTTACAGATGAGAAAACTGAGACTCCAGGTGGTGCATGGTCATGTCCAAGGTAACACAGATCATAGATTTAGAGCTGAAAGGGCCTGTAGAAGATAGGAAGTCCAACTCCCTTATTTTACAGTTGAGGAAACAGAAGCTGACAGAGGTGACATGCACAAGGTCCCCTAGCTCTTTGAAAGCTCTGGGGGAGGATTCAAACTCAGATTTTCCTGATTCCAAACCCAGGGCTCTACCCACTGGGCCACCTGATTGCCTCTCTAAATGGCAGAGCTGAGATCTGAATTACTCAGATCTGATGTAGGTATTATATTGAGAGAGTATCTTCCTCTATAGCAGTGAGAAGATTTGAGTAGAATACATGTTCTTCCTCTGTCTTCATGCTTCAGAGCCAGCCTAGAACAGCCTTCTACCCTGAGGCCCTTGGGACAAGAACTCCCTGAACTTTGCTTCTCTAAACCCTTCAAGATCTTTGCTTGCTCCATCACCAATTGATCCAGGCTGAGAGGAAGAACCCTTGGCCAACCCTTCTTTATTTGCCTTTGGCTTCATTCTCTCTTGTCACCTCCATGACTTGTCCCCATTAAACAATCTCTTTCTGTCTTACATTTTCAACTTCTCCCACCTTTCTGGCTACAGCCTACAGACATCTTTAACTCTTCATAATCCTAAAATTCTTGCTTGATTGTGCTACCCTCTTAGACTCTTGCCTTCCCTAAATGAAGCTGCTACTTCTTTACTATGGATTTACTTTTTAGGCCATCGTGTTATAGCTTCCATCTTTGCTGCACATCTCTAAGATCACCGGGAACCTGAAATCCACTGGGTTCTCTTTTTTTCTGCTGGGTTCTTCATTTCTCTGAGGCATTTGGCTCCACGGAACACCTTTCTTTCTTGGCCCCCTCTCTGTCTTAGCTTCTGTGACACTGCACCTCGTGGGTCTCCTGACCTCCTTTCCTATTCCTTCAATCTCCTTTGCCGGATCCTTTTCTTCCTTTTTGTCTCTTAAGAAAGGGTTCATCTGCAAGTTCCCTCCTCATTCCTTTTTGTCTTTTTTCTTGACATTTTCTCCTTTGATGATTTCATCCATTCTCCTGACTGCAGATGATTTACAAATCCTCCACCTTCTCCAAAGAGCCTCAGGCCCCCCTTCCATCCTCCTACTATATATTTCCACCTTTTTGTCACCTCTGACTCCAAAACTCATCTTCCTCTCCAAACCTGCCCTCCTCATGTTTGTGTTTGGTCTCACTATCCTCTCAGTCCCCCAAGCTTCAGAGACACTGTAAGGGGGAAAAGGGGTTTATTTATTTATTAAAAATCCTTACCTTCCGTCTTGGAGTCAATACTGTGTATTGGCTCCAAGGCAGAAGAGTGTTAAGGGTTAGGCAATGGGGGTCAAGTGACTTGCCCAGGGTCACACAGCTACGAAGTGGCTAAGGCCAGATTTGAACCTAGGACCTCCTGTCTCTAAGCCTGGCTCTCAATCCACTGAGCTACCCAGCTGCCCCCAAAGGGGTTTATTTTTAAAAGGGTTGGACTTATATTTTATGAGTGTTTGCCAGGCATTTAATTAATTCCAAAGAGATTTATTTACAAATTATAGAAAGAATGAAGGAGAAAATCAGAGAGAGGATAGGGTAAGATATCTAACCTAGATACTAAGTAATTTACTCCAGGCCCCTCTGGGCAGGGAGAATTAGTTTCAGCTGGCCTCAAAGCTGAGGACCCAGGAAGTGTCTTTCAAGAGGATAGGTCTTTCCTTTTGTGAATCTTAAAACTACTCAGACTGTACCTTAGAAGATTTGGTTAAGCAAATTCCCTTATTGTAACAATGGAGGTACTTGATCAGGAATGTATTGAGAACTTTTAAAATTACTCCACCCTGCTCAGACAGTGCCTTAGGGGAAGATAAAGTTGCAAACTCCTGATGGAACAATGAAAAGTCCCCAACTCATACTTAAAGTAAAGCTAGAACCTTAAGCCAGGTCTTATTTTTAGATCTAATACAAAAGGGTGCCAAGTACCTATAAAGGTTAAATTAATCACTAAAAGGTCAAGCAACTTACAAAGGGCAAGCTTAGCAAAGAGATGTGAAATACTGAGAACATATAATCTAATCAGAGAAGGTGATAACAAAAGAAGATGCGAACTAAGAATGGTCAGTCCTGGGGAAAATGTCTACTGTGATTGATAGATGTGAAAATTTAGGGGAGGTGACACAAGAGAAAATTTCTTTAAAAGGAAGGGACTTACTGAATTTGGGGAGTTGGAGTTTTGGTTTTGGAGTTTTGGAGTTAGTTGGAGTTCGGAGTTGAAGTGAGGACAATTTGAATGGAGTTCGCAATTGAACCCAGCTTGGAGATCTTGTGGTGAATGATAAAGACTGACTCACTCTCCCTTAGGCTCAGGCCTAGGCCCTTTTCTACTGCTTGGCTATTTCTCTCTCTCTCTCTCTCTCTCTCTCTCTCTCTCTCTCTCTCTCTCTCTCTCTCTCTCTCTCTCTCTCTCTCTCTCTTTCTCTCTCTCTCTATCTATCTATCTATCGCACACATGGGTCACAGACCTCCCACTTCATGATTAAGTGGGATAGTTGCACTTTTGGTGATTAGATCTAAAATGGGCAGATCTTCAGACTTAGCTTTTAAGTATTATGTTTACACTTATGGGGATTAAATCTAAAAATAGACATGAGTTACAATTAAATCTTTACAGTCAGGGAAGAGCTAAGAATCTTCATCTGACCAATCCTGGCTTTCAAGGCCCACTATAGTTCAGTTTCCAGCTGCCTTTTCAGTCTCATTTCACACTCCTGTGTCTACTCTACGTCTTAGGTAAACTAGACCCATCTTAGGGCCCTACTCTTGCCCTGGCCCTTCCAATTTCTGTCTTACAAAGGGCTTCCCTACCATCTCTGTTTGCTGAAGTCCCTCCTTTCCATCTAGGCCTGCCTCAGGCACCTCCAGGAAGTGCAGCTATACTGATGTCACCTTTCTCAGATTTTCCCAAGCATTTTGCCAGGGATTCTCCTTAGTACTTATTAACTCGCTTGGGAAATCCCTCCCCATATTAGATCATGAGCTCCTTGAGAGTAGGATTTCTATGTGTTGTATTTCCCATACCTAATATAGGACTTGGCATGCGGAATGCTTAAACCCTGATTGCTTAATTGAGTTTTATCCACAGTCAAGTTTTAGATTTTTGCTTCTTCATAACATAAAACTCAGGTGACAAAATGTTTGACATTAGCTTTTAGCTTCATGCATGGTGAGATGGAAGGTGGTTGGCATGTCACCATATGAACTCCCAAATAAACCGCTTAGAGGAGGGGCCCCTAATCTAGAGAGTGCAGATTTTTAAAAATTGTGATAACGATAGTTCTATGTAATTAGCTGCTATTTTTCTTCCTATATATTTTGTTTTAGCCACTTAAAAGCATTCTTCTGGATAGGGTAATGTTTGGCTTCCCTAGATGGCTGCCAAAGGGTCCACAGTACAAAAAGGTTGCAAGAACCTCTGGCAGAGAGCCAGCGTGGAGTAGCACGGCACTAGACAGGAGGCCTTGGTCTTGGAAGGTTGCCTCAGCTCTGTCCTCGCTGTGTGATTTTGGCCAATTCATATAGTCTCTCTGTAAAATGAGCAGGTTGGATGTGACGGCTTCTGTGCTAAGATCATGGGTCCTGTGAGTCCCATCCCTGAAAGTCCTTCTAGCTTCATCAACCACCCTCATTGTTGCAAATTCAGAATTCCATTGGCAATGAATGAATGAATGAATGAATGAATGAATGAATGAGTCCATTTATGTAAAGCATCCATCTATAGAGGTTTTTTTTTGTTTGTTTGTTTGAAAAGCCTTTCCTTGTTAGATACTAATTTGCCATCTGAAGTAGAGCCAGAACTCCGGGGCGCCATCTCTAAACGTCTGTCAAAAGGAGCCGTCTTCGAAGGACTGGGTAATGTGACATCGGTGGAGTTGAGGTAAGGACGGAGATACAGGCAGAGTCTTTGTTTCTGAGCCATGTGATGGAAGGGATAAGCAATTCTCCCCAAGCCAGATCTCTCTGGCTGACATATACTTGGCTGGCTCCATGTCTAGACCCATCTTGATCACGGTGAGGAAATTGTGGAGCTTGACTCACTCTCCCTTTAATTAGTTAATTAGGTTAATACTGGCAATTCACTTAACCTTTCCCTTCCAAGTATTTCACTTAAGGCATGATAAGGAGGTGGGCAGACTCCAGATAAAGATGAGCAGCCTTAAGAGCCATGGGCTAGATTAGAAGCACAGGATGAGTCACCAGCTTGTTCCATTGACTTTTTCTACCCCTTCTTCCCCACTCCTGCCCCAAGTCTTCCAGATTCCCGGGTCGGTTGCTATTACTGCCTTTTCCAACAAGACAAACCGCTTCTAGAAAGAACAACTGCAGAGTCCGTTCCTGGCCCTTCTGAATATATAGCCTGTTTCTTAGGAGGGTCTGAAAAAGGACTGGAGCTATATCCTTTTCTTTGCCTGGGAAGATGACAGCAAGGCCCACTCAGGGGAACAAAAGAGGAGCTGGATTCTGACTCCTTCCTCTTACCCGAGACCCGATCCTACAACCTTTCTTCCATTTTATTTTCAGAAATTAATATTAACTAATGGAGTGCCTCAGAGAGGGTTAATGGAAGATTCCCCTGCTCTGAATGCCTGCCTAGACCCTTGGGCCAACCGCTGGGGAATTGGGTACCTTCTGTCAGTCTGGGGGAATGGTATGGGGAAAGAAGGGGAAGGTCCTTGGTGAGAACGTCCAGATATTTAATTAAAAATTTTTAAGCCTTTACCTTCTGTCTTAGAATCAATCCCAAGTATCAGTTCCAGGACAGAAGAGCCGTTAGGGCTAGGCATTTGGGGTTAAGTGACTTGCCCAGGGTCAGACAGCTAGGAAGTGTCTGAGGCCAGTTTTGAATTCTATAGGCCTGGCACTCTATCCACTCTGTTACCTAACTACTCCAGCTTTATTAATCAAAAAAATTAGTAGCCCAGTTCCTGGCCCATTTAGGTACTTTAAAATCTTGTGGATTGATTCACTAAATCTTTTACTGAAATAAGACATTAACTTCTAAACTTTTAAAATTGACTCTTTACATATAAATTAACTAAATTCAAAATATACAGTATTATATAAGGACTTTAGGCCTTTCCCTTTAAGTTTCCAACAAGATGTTTTGGCAGTCCATGGTTCATCATTTTAAAAAAATATTTCATTTTTAATTAATGCTTAATATTGAATTTTTTAAACACTACTATAATTTCCAAATGATTGTGTCCTCTGGAACGCTTCATTTTAACAAATAATAAAATTAAGCAAATCAGAACTGAAAACATATGCCTCATTTTGCCCCTCTACCCCCTTTTTGCCAAAAGATAGGAGACATGGTTCCTTGCCAGTCCTCTGAAGTCATGATTGGTAGCTGTATTTATTCATCAGAATTCTGAAGTTTTCCTTTTCATTATTATAATTATTGTTTAAATTCCCTTTCAAAGATTAATTCACTTTCTCTTATATAATTGTATTCAGTGTGTACTCTATTCCTCTTATTTTGATTTTTTCACTTTGATTTTTTATAAAGGTTTTTTTTTTAGATAGTACTCTATTCTCATTCTTGGTCATCCTAGTTATATTACAGTATTACTTTACATGAATATACCACAATTTTATTTAGCTAGTTTCCCTATTATTAAGCAGGGTCCGTTAGGTGGCTCAGTGGATATAGCACTGAGCTTGGAGTCAGGAAGACCTGGGTTCAGATCCAGCTTCAGACATTTACTAGCTTTGGGACAGTGGGCAAGTCACTTAACTTCTATCCAACTTAGTTTCCTCTTTTGCAAAATGGCAGTGGTAATAATAATAACACGTGCCTCCTAGGGTTATTGTGAGGATAAAACAAGATAATATTTACAAAGAAATCCTGGCTGTTATTATTTATTGTTATTATTCCTTAAGAACACACTTTCAGACTTGAGTTGGACAAATATATCCAAGGCCTGAAGACAAACGTGGACAGTGAGGTAAGGAACCTGATTTTATCCTTTTTAAGCAGGAAAGATTAATAATATTGGATGTCTATGGTTCTGTTCTACTTGCAACACATTTCCAGGTAGCCACCAAGAATCCCAAGTAGACATTGCTCTGCAGACAGGCGAAACAAATCCACCAGCCCTTGTGAATTCTGGATCACGGCTCTGCTACTTTCTATCCCCACTCAGTGTGGGTGATATAGTTTATTCAGTGAGGTGTCATGTGAATGTTGTGTTCTGAGGTGATGGGAATAGGGGTCCAGGGCCTAAAAATAAAAGACTTGCTGTGCTGTGTTGAGTCATGGTTGTGATCCTGCATGTTTGTCCACTGGCCCCAGAGATCATTTGGTCCTTATGAATATTAGCCAGAAAAATTGGAGATATGTTGCTTACATCCCAGTACTCTCATAAGAGCTCAGCTACTCTCTGTTCTGTTCATGAATTACAACCTTTTTTGAAGCAGTTTTACCTTTTTGGCATCTAGTGCCTCTTTGGATAATAAATTTCATAAGTTTATTGCCTGTTCCATGTTGACGGATGGATTGTAAACTCCTCTGGATGGGAACTGGGAACAGATAGCTCCTCATATAATATGAATTAGCCTTCCTCCCTTAAAGCTGCCTGAGTGACATTCCTTTGTGTAAAGATAAGTGTTTCTGGGAGAAAATGTGAGAACATCAGTACCAGAGTGTTAGTATTGGGAAGCAATCTCCCATTGTCGTGGTGAGTTTCCTAGTCTCCTGATCTGATTGGTGAGATTAGACTCTTCCATTTGCCTCTTATAAAACCATTCCATTCTTTCCTTTGAATGGTGACTGTCTCTGGTGAAGAAATGACAAGGAACACTTTAGGTTTCACCATTTTAAATACAAATTTTACAATAGTTTCTGTTCTAGGCTTATTTTTTGCCCTTTTCCTTGATTTACAATTTTTAAAAAATTAGGAACTGAACAGACATGAACAACCATGAACATTTTACTGTACAATCAGTAAGAGAAAAGTAGGATTATACATGAAACCATAAATCTTAGTTATGTATAACTAGAGTTTTTTAAGAATATATTAATTTTAATATGACTAAAAGCCAGGCATGGAGGCATTTGTCTGTAATCCCAATTAGTGGGGAGACTGAAACTAGTAGCTTTCTTTAGCTCAGGAGTTCAGTGCTTCCATGAACTAAGCTCAGTTGGGGTCTGCACTAATTCTGGCATTAATGTGACAAGTCTGGGAATGGGGGCCACCAGATTGCCTAAGAGGGACATACTGGCCCAGGCCAGAAAACAGAGCAGGTCAAAGTTCCTGTGTTGATCGGAGTGGGACCAGTCTGTGAATAGCCCTTGCACTCCAGGCTGGGTAAGATAGAGAACTTCAGTCTTTTAAAAAACCTTTGAGATGTTAATATCAGTACAGTTCAGCTTTTCAGTGTACCCTCTTGGACTGTCTTCTGTTCTCATTGCTTCATTTTTCAAGCAAAATTTCTTGACAAAACATTCTTCTGGGAAGGATAGATTTCAGCATTCTTTTTCTGTTCCTAAAATTTGGAAGCATTCTTTCTTTTTTAGTAATATAAGCATTTAGAGATATAAAATTTCCTCTTATTATTGCTTTTCTTGTATCCTATAGGTTTTGGTATATTGTCTCATAATTTTCTTTAAAATTATTTATGTTTCTTTGACTTCTCTCTCACTTCCTTCCTTTTTCCTTTCACTCTATTTCTCTTTCTTTCTTTCCTTCCTCCCTCCTTCCCTCATCTTTTGTCTGTAATAATGGTAAAAGCTTGGCAATGAGGGTTAAATCACTTGCCCAGGGTCACATAGCGCTACACACTCTCTCTCTCTCTGTCTCTCTTTCTCTATTTCTCTGTGTGTTTGTATATCTCTGTGTCTCATCTCTCTCTGTCTCCGCCCCTCCCCCCCTCCCCCAAGACACATCTTTCCAAGAAGAAATGTCAACTCTGGCAACTTTAGGATAGGAAGGCAAATGACCCATATTATATTAGGAATCTTCCTCTCTCCCATATAAGCCACCCCATACAGAAAAGTTTACAATCTATTCTATACCCACAAATCTAGGGATAGATTTCAACCCATAACCTCCTGATTTTAGGTCTGGCTTTCAATCCATTGAGCCACCTAGCTGACCCCTATGACTTGTTCTTTAATCCATTCATTCTTTAAGATTAAGTATTTAGTTTCAGATTAATTTTTATTCTGTGTTTTCATGGTCCTTTATTAATTTTAATTTGCATTATGATCTGAAAATGATGCATTTAATATTTCTGTTTTTCTACAATTAACTATAAAGTTTTTGTGTCTAAATGTAACAAATTTATTTTTAAAAATTCAGAAGTGTTTATCCATCAGTTCTTATTACTGTCAACTAATACATTTTAGTTAAAATGGAATCTTGTATTAAATGAGACTGATATTATTGTATTCTGGACTCTGTATAGGAAGGTAGTGTGGAGGCCTGCACCAAATCCTACCTTAGCAACTGGTTTGAAGAGGTTGTCTGCCCAATCCAAAGAGTTGTGAATCTCTTTCAAGAGAAGCTTACCTTTCTCCTGCATGCTGTAAGTATCAACAAATACAATCCATTACTTGAGAGCCTATTGGGAAGTTGTTTAAGGGATCTAAAGAGACCTCTCATATTTATTTTTCCATTCATCCCAAATGTAATTAGCTATCAACAATCTTCCCACAATCCTTAAAGTTTAATTATTCAGTCAGTGGCAGTTACCAATTGAGGTTTCCTCAAGATAAAACATTTCATAATAATGATGACCTGCAAATAGAATTAATTCCCTAAGTGACAGGAGGGGAAGAAAAAAGCACCCCAAGCCCTTTGAGCTTGAAGGATTCTAGATCCTTCTAGAGCCAGAAGGTCTTCAGAGCCTATCTAGACCAACTACTTCATTTTATATGTAAAGTTACTACAGCCTAGGTGAGTTGTCAAGGGTCACACAGGTTGTATTTGTTAGAGGTAAAATTTGAACCCTGGTCCTCCAGCTCAGGAGCCAATGTTTAGCTACTCCAGCATGTTGCCTTTCTAAGTGACACTCAATATTCAAATGAAAACTGGAAAATTTACTCAAGTATCTAGATATTTTAGCACTGGTAATGAGGTATATTTGGAATCACCTGAGGAATTGACTGAATTTTTCATCCATGGAATTGCCTATAGTTCAGTATAGAAAAAAGAAATACAGAAGGAGAATAACCCAAGGTGTATTTGGGAAAGGAGACAGAAAAAAAAACCCTTTGTGGTTTCCACTCTTTATTCAGGATCTTCTGTTATAGATTCTATTTCTTTTTGTTTATTATTATTTGTTTGTCTTTTTTTGATGGTTATTACATTTATGACAAGTTTTTTTTTAAACCATGAAGAAATAGGACTTTCCTAGATTTTATATCTTTCCCAACCCTTAGCCTCTGCACATAGAGGCACCACCCTCCATTCTGCCCATGGTAGGTGTTTAATAAATATTTGCTGTTGACTGACTGAACCAAAGCAAAAAAATACATGCTGACAATGAATTTCTCTCTCAAAGGCTTTGAGTTACACTCCTGTCGAAGTTCAAGAATCAGATGAAAAAACAAAGAGAGACATTATTGGGTAAAGACTGCTTAAAGTTTTATGAAAACAGCTTTTTTTTCACAAGTTGCTTTAAAATTTTTTTAAATTTCTAGATTTTATTTATTTGTAACATTATCTATGTAGTTTTCTTTTTATTGTTCACGTAACTGCAAATCTCTATTGCATACAGCCTGCTTATAAATTCAGTATGTCACCTTAAGAGCTGCCTTTGTTAGTGTTTTGATTTTTTTCTCTGGACTCTTCTTCTGTGTACTTTTTTAAATGAATGCTTCAGGTTCTCTTTTCTTTTATTTTTTATCTGTTTTTTGGCAACTCTTATCGACACTTCTCCCCAATCCTCCCAACATCCCCCTAGTTCTCCCAATTACCCTCCACCAAAATTGGATTGAGGAACAATGAAAACAAATTCCCACATTGGCCATGTCTGAAAATGTAGTATGTCTCATTCTGAAGTCATCACTTTCCTTAGAAGCTACTTCATAATTTTGACATTTACTTAAAAAAAAAATTTGCTTTTCTTTTCGGAGCCAACCTCATTAAAAATAATGCATGGCTAGGTATCATCGGGCACACCTGTAGTCCCTGCTGCCCAGGAGGCTTAGATCGGCAGAGTGTTCAGGAGTTTTGAGCTTCAGAAGTGCTAGAGTTCATCTGGTGCCAACACTAAAGCCCACACCAACATGGTGGGCTCCTGGAAGGGTGGGCTACCAGCCTGCCCAAACAGGCCCAGACTGGAAAAACGAAGCAGCTTAAGTTTCAGGGTTGATCAGTAGCAGAATGAGACCTGCGAATGCCCAAGTCCCAGTAAAAACAGAAATATTAATCGGGAAATATGGACAAAGGAACCCTCTGTTGTGGCAGGTTTCTGAGTGTGGCCAGTCTCCAGGGGCTTATTCATGAAGGGACGATGACATCCTTATGCATGGCTATGACTGAAGAGCCACACAAGTCAGTGGTCATAGGCTGCAGTGGGCCTCAGCCGCAATTTTCTAATGCAGGTGAGACGTTTGCAAGCACCTTCTGCTGGTTTGTTTCTAAGCCTGAATTTCCATGTTGTGTGTGATAATAATTGGGTGAGAGCAGATTCTACAGTTTTTCTTTCTATCTTCCATTGTAGTCTCTTATTTTTAAAAAAGTCTTATGGGGGGGGCAGCTGGGTGGCTCAGTGGATTGAGAGCCAGGCCTAGAGATGGGAGGTCCTAGGTTCAAATCTGGCCTCAGCCACTTCCTAGCTGTGTGACCCTGGGCAAGTCACTTGACCCTCATTGCCTAGCCCTTACCACTCTTCTGCCTTAAAGCCAATACACAGTATTGACTCCAAGACAAAAGGTAAGGGTTTAAAAAAAAAAAGTCTTATTGGTATCTCTCGTTCTTAGATCAACTTTATTTCCAAATAGATTCTCTTCCTCATTCTCCAACTTGGTGAACCATACCTGCTAACAAAGAATTTTTTAAAAATCAATTGAATAACCATGGGAAACTATTTTTTAAAATTAAATGAAAAATTAGATTTAAAAACCCAAAATCTATTTAACCAGGATAATTCTTTTTAAATTTTATTTATTTTTAAGTTCAATTAATTAATTAGTTGATAATATTTTTCCATAGTTACATGATTCATGATTCATGTTCTTTCCCTCCCCTCACCCCCTCCTGTAGCTGACATGCAATTTCACTGGGTTTTACATGTGTCCTTGATCAAAGCCTATTTCCATATTATTAATATTTTCACTAGGGTGATTGTTTAGCATCTACATCTCCAATCATGTCCCCATTAACCATGTGATCAAGCAGTTGTTTTTCTTCTGTGTTTCTGCTCCCACAGTTCTTCTGGATGTGGATAGTGTTCTTTCTCATAAATCCCTCAGAATTGTCTAGCCAGGATGATTCTGAGGAGTTTTTGGCAAAGAATATTTGCCCTTCCAGAGAAAGAATTGTGGGAGTAGAAATGCAGATGGAAGCATATTGTTTATCACTTGTTTATTTGGGTTTATGTTTTAGGATTTGGGTTTTAGAAGATTATTCACTTACAAAAATGAATACTACGGAAATGTTTTGTGTGATAATGCATATATATCATCAAGATTGAATTGCTTGTCAGTTCTGAGAGGGGGAAGGGAAGAAAGGAAGGACACAATATGGATCCTAGAACTTTGGAAAACATGTGAAAATTTGTTATTAAAAGAAAATTTTAAAATCTATTTAAAATAAAAACTTTTTTTTTTACTGCTTCACATCTCAGGCAACAACAGTAGGTTACTTAAAGGAGGAATATATGAGAGAGATTTATAAGGGCAAAGTGCAAGATAATATTATTACAAGTAATGCAATGTTTGAAGATTAATTGTGAAAGTCTGCCTCTAGAGAAAGGACTGAGAAATAAAAGCATCCAGGATATAGTTTTAGATATACATATATGTTTTCTTTGTC
This sequence comes from Monodelphis domestica, assembly GCF_027887165.1. NCBI lineage: Eukaryota > Metazoa > Chordata > Mammalia > Didelphimorphia > Didelphidae > Monodelphis > Monodelphis domestica. Next base: position 503,895,303 of record NC_077228.1, read on the forward strand.
AAGTGTGCCTTCTCTAGTGTGGGAGGGGAAGGAGGGAGGGAGATACCTGGGAACTTTAATGTAACAAACACATAGAAAGAAAGAAAGAAAGAAAGAAAGAAAGAAAGAAAGAAAGAAAGAAAGAAAGAAAGAAGGAAGGAAGGAAGGAAGGAAGGAAGGAAGGAAGGAAGGAAGGAAGGAAGGAAGGAAGGAAGGAAGGAAGGAAGGAAGAAAAGAAAAAAAAACAGTAAACTGCAGAATGTCCTTTGCATAAGCCAAGTGGAGGAGTCAGGAAGACCTGCATTCAAATTTTGCCTCTTTTTCCTCCATATATGACTTGAGGGCCTCCTTTTCCTCATCTGTAAAATAAGAAGTTGAAATGGGATGTCATCTAAGGTCCCTTTCCATTGTGGGGCCATGGGCAAGCCATGTGAGCCTGTCTGAGATTAGTTTTCCTATCTGCGAATGGAAATAATCATACCTGTAGTACTTAAGTCAAATGGTTTTTGGAAAGTGCTGAGGAAGCCTTCCAATGCTCCAAAAACTATCAGATATTTTTTTTCAATGTTCTCTCTGTGTTACAGGAAGCAACAGGTTTTGTGAGGACTGGATGCAGGCATTCCTGAATGCCGCAGAGGGTGGCAACCCATTTCTTTTCCGACAAATCCTAGAGAACTTTAAACTGAAGGTAACTCCTGGCTGGGCTGGTCCTTTGGAGCTTGTTGTTTGAGTTTTTTGATGTGTTTTTCACATGGCTGGTGCATATGAGATGTTGAACCATTTAATTTCTTGCTTCCTAAGTTGCCTGCTGGGTCGATCTTAAGCGTCAGTCAGTTTTGTGGCCTGAGAGAGATTGGTATTTTCTGTGAAATCTCCAGGTGAATCTTGTCTCTGATCCTTGCCAGCTCTGTGTCCAGAGAAGTTACCTGGCCGCCCGAGGACTCAGGCAATGCCCTCACTGCCTACCTGCAGGGCCAGGGAAGGGAGGTCTGTCCCATTTGGTCCAGGGAATTCCCACATCAGTCTTTTCTTATGTAATATTGCTGAGCTAGAGTACCTGATGGCCTAATGGTATGAAATCTGGGTGGTGTCATTTCTTGTGTAAGGATACTTTTTTTAAATTTGATTTTTTTTTAATACTCTGCCTTTTTGTATATATGATCCCTCCTTCTCCTCCAGCCATCCTTTGTGTCACAGAGGAAAGAAAGAGAGAAAGGAAAAGGAGGAAAAAAGAAGTTCAGCAAAACTAATGAACAGTTTAGGAAGTATAGTATGACAGTATATTGGATGTTCCACAAAGGGTCCATTTTTGAGACCTCATTTAAATAATAAACTGAAGGATATATTTTATTTTGACAGAAACTATTTCCCAGCCAATATCCAGACAAACCACCTTATAAAATATACTCCCTGAGAAAGTAGTTTGAGTATCAGTTGTGAGCAGAAAGGAGGAATATGGATGAGGTACTCTTAAATTGTGGCAATATGGCACTAGCATTGACTGCTATATGGGAGCAGAATTCTGCTGCCTCTCCAAATCAATCTTATGATGCAATCGCATTTGTTTTTTTTACTCTCTCTTTTTACTTTCCTTATTCTGCATTACTTCATACAGATCTTTGTGGGGTTTTTTTTTGTTGTTTTTTTTTAAACCGTTACCTTCCATCTTGGAATCAATATTGTGTATTGGTTCCAAGGCAGAATAGTGGTAAGGGCTAGGCAATGGGGGGGTTGTAAAATGGAGATTTGAACCCTAGACTTCAATCCCCAGAAGTCCTTTGTATATCCCAGAATTCCCTACAATCTCACCTGAGTCTCCACCTGGGCGAGATCACAATTGGTATTTAAACTGGCAGCCATACCTTTTTTTTTTAATATATTTTATTTGATCATTTCCAAGCATTATTCGTTAAAGACATAGATCATTTTCTTTTCCTCCCCCCCACTCCCCATAGCCGACGCGTAAGTCCACTGGGCATTAGATGTTTTCTTGATTTGAACCCGTTGCTTTGTTGATAGTATTTGCATTAGAGTGTTCATTTAGAGTCTCTCCTCTGTCATGTCCCCTCAACCTCTGTATTCAGGCAGTTGCTTTTTCTCGATGTTTCCACTCCCATAGTTTATCCTTTGCTTATGAATGGTGTTTTTTTCTCCTGGATCCCTGCAAGTCGTTCAGGGACATTACACCGCCACTAATGGAGAAGTCCATTACATTCGATTATACCATAGTGTATTAGTCTCTGTGTACAATGTTCTCCTGGTTCTGCTCCTCTCGCTCTGCATCACTTCCTGGAGGTTGTTCCAGTCTCCATGGAACTCCTCCACTTTATTATTCCTTTTAGCACAATAGTATTCCATCACCAACATATACCACAGTGTGTTCAGCCATTCCCCAATTGATGGGCATCCCCTCTTTTTCCAGTTTTGGGCCACCACAAAGAGCGCAGCTATGAATATTTTTGTACAAGTCTTTGTGTCCATTATCTCTTTGGGGTACAGACCCAGCAGTGCTATGGCAGCCATCCCTTTTTTACCCCTATGCTCTTTACTCAGCATTTGCAAGATGTAGTAAGTAAGCTTAGAATGGGCTAATCAGCCCTAGGCATGTGGTTTTCTTATTTTGTATTTCTTTATTCCTTGATTTCTAATAATCCTTAATAAACCTCATAAAATATAATACTATTATTAGAGACTAATTTAATTTTTACAGGATTAAGTGACTTGCCCAGGGTTACACAGCTGGGAAGTGTCTGAGCCAGATTTGAACCCAGGATGTTGTAACATTTAAAATAGTATATGGCTTAAACTGTAACAGTTAGAAGAGTGATGTTGTAAACTGTAGTGAGTTAAAATGGTGGAAGATATAAATTGTGATAGATATAAGAGAAGGTGAGTAAATTTGACCGCAGAAAATATGTTTCACTACAGTGTCTTGGTTTTAAATCAAACATAAGGTGGTCGCCAGGGAAATATTCCCAATTATTCAAATACCCAAGTCAACTGGGTTTTATAGAGATTTTAATTAATATAAATGTGGAATTAAAGAAAAGAGAGAAAGAGAGAAAAAGGAAATAAGTATGAAGGGCCTTAAGCCAACATGGCCTAGACCTGAATCTTAAGAGAGAGAGATCAGTCAGTCAGTCTTTTAACACTCACCACAAGGTCTGTCTAAGCAAGGATTCTAGTGACACCAGGCCAGCTCCATCTCAGCTGACTTCACCAGAGAGAGTTCTAGCCAGAGTCCTCCTTAAAGAGCCTTCCAGCCAGTGACTGTTACAAAGGGCCTCTCTCCAGAGCCTCCAGAGGGACAGAGTCCCCTCAGAGGAGCTCCAGCGAGATCTCCTTAAAGATTGTCCTCCAAAAGCTTCCCTTCTCCAGAGCCTCTCTCAAGAGATTCTTCCCAAGCGATCCTCATCAGAGATCCTCCAAAAGGATTTTTTTTCAAGAGATTCTGCTTTTTCTTATATAGGGGTTTTTCTCCTATGTCACCTCCCCTAAGTCCTTACATCTACCAATCACTGTAGACATTTTCCAAAGGACTGCCCATCTGAATTCCTGCTAAGTCGACTAATCTCCTCAGTAAGTCTGAACCAGTGAAAACACAGCTGAGTCAACTAATCTCATTAAGAGAAAACTTGCCTGACCCTTTTAGGTACCTAGCATCTCATTGTATCAATTCTAAAAAACAGGCATGGCTCAAAGAACTCCTTGCCTTATTATAAGCATGGGTCCAAGTACTTTCATTGTTTAGCAAGGAGTTTTTTCCCCTAAAGCAGTCTTAAGTACAGGTGGAGTAGAGGTCCTCCCATTTCTGATCCTGGCGAGTTCTCACATCAAAATGGGGAATGTTTCCCAGTAGGGAATTTGTTCCAGTGGAGGATTCCTCAGTGTGGAAATTTTTAACATTCACAAGTCTGAGAAATTTCAAGATTTACAATGTCCCATCTCTAGGCCTGACTCTCAATCACTGAGCTACCCAGTTGCCCCAAATCTTTGTTTTTCTAAATTATTCTTCACCTTTCCTCATGGAAAATTTCTATTATTTCCATTTACTGTCATTTGTTCAGCCATTCCCTAGTCCTTGGGCATATATTTTGTTTCAAGATTTCCATTCTCATAAATAATGTGAATATTTTTGTACACATTGGGTTTTTTCCTTGCTGTTAGTAATCTCCTTAGGACATGGTCCCAGTTGTAGGATCTGGGTTTCTGCTTATAAATTTTCCTCCTGTATCACTCCTATAAGGAATCTATTGTTATGGCCTGTTCAGGGTATGAACAATTTAAGAACTTTTCTTGAGTAAGTCCAAACCATTTTCCACATGGTTGAACCAATTTACTGTCCCACCAGCAGGGAATTAGTGTGTCTTGTCTTCCCATAAACCCTCCAACAAAGAGTTTCTTCCAACTTTTATCATATGTCCTAGCTTGATTCATTTCACCTGTTACTTAAGCATTATTTATTTATTCATTTATTTTATTTATTATTTTTTCTAACCCATACCTTCCATCTTAGAATCAATACTATGAATTGGATCCAAGGCAGAAGAGTGATAAGAGCCAGGAAATGGGGGTCAAGTGATTTTTCCCAGGGTCACCCAGCTGAGAAGTGTCTGAGGCCAGATTTAAACCCAGGATCTTCTGTTTTTAGGCCTGGCTCTCAGTCCACTGAGCTGCCCATTTAAAATCCCTGCACTTAGCTTACCACTATACTTGCTACATCATTGCAAAGGAAGAGAAGAGAATGTGGGAGGCGTTACTGCTAGGTAAATACCAATTGTGATCTCGCCAACTGGAGACTCAGGAGAGATTATAGGGAATTCTGGGAAATACTAAGGACTTCTGGGGAATGAAGTCTAGGGTTCAAAATCTCCATTTATACAATTAATCCATCCAAACCCCATTACAAAGGTGAAAAAAGACGTGCCTACTTCTTGTCTCTCTCTCCTAGGCTATCCAAGACACAAACAACCTGAAGAGATTTATTCGCCAGGCAGAAATGAATCATTATGCCTTGTTTAAGTGTTACCTGTTTCTCAAGAACTGTGGCAGCGGAGACATCCTTCTCAAGATAGTTAAAGTAGAGCACGAAGAAATGCCCGAAGCCAAAAACGTGATCTTGGCCCTGGAAGAATTCGTGAAAGAGGAAGCTGCTGCCCAGACTTCTTAATCCTTCGGTCTTCTACACCCTGAAATGGTTGCCACATCGTCCTGTACAGTCCTACTCTCCTGAGCGAGGGGAACCCATTTGTTTTTGTCATCATGGATTATACTGTCCGAAAGCACTCGGTGATTTCCAGTGAGTTCTAGTTGCCGTCTCTTAGTGGTTTAAATCATGTTAAAACCAGGAAGAACATTTTCCATTGAGCCTTAGGTCTGAAAGTGAACAGAAACAGTTGTCGACATTTAGCCTCCTCCATCATAGGATGTTGGGCTTGGAAGGGAGCCGCGGAGGCCATCGGATCTCTCTAGTCCCCTGCCTTCGTGTGGGCATTCCTGGGCATTGCTGGTGGTTAGGCACTCGGAGATTCTGTGGTCTCGTTCGCCCCTTCCTCTCTTTAAAGCACTGTGAAGACGTTTCCCGTGGCAGAAGATCGTGATGCTTTCTCGATCGTCCCAAGATCTCGCGCTGTGTAGCTACTCCAAGACGATACAGCTTGAGGCCAGCCGGCTTCCCAAAAGCATTCCAAAGACGGGTCTAGAGCATAGCCCGTGTCTTAAGAGCTTTGCACTCTGTGGATGCCCGATGTTGTCTGTTAGATTATGGCCACGATGATACGGGCAGCCGGGGTGCTGATGTGCAAATTGCAAAAGGAGCCGGTAGAGTAGATATGCCAGTTTGTAGGGGAAATGTCAGCTGGTTTGTGGAATCATCCCACCAATCCTTTAAAGAATAGACTTTTCGTTTTTTTCTCCATGAAGCTGGAAATGCTCGACTTGGGAAGAGTGATCAGAGATGGGGAAAAGGAAAAACAAAGGCATTCTACAGGCAGCTTGTAAGCTCAGAAACTCAGCAGAGATTCTTCATAAATTCAGGCTTGGGCATTGATTTTTGATTTCTGTACTTTCATTCTTCTCGAATTGTTTTTCTCCAAATCAATGAGAAGTCTGCTCTCAGGAGACTCGGATCTCTTTCCACTGCGGCGGTTTTCCTTCTGTGGAGCTTTTTTAAATAAACCCCACTTGATCATTATTATTTAGTCCTGTCAATCATAGAAGAATGGGTTCGGGAGGCATCGTGCAAGGCTCTATCCGGACCTCTGCCTTTATGCGGATTCATTTTCCTAGACTCAGAGACGGAGATTCTATAATCTTGTAACAGGAAACATAAATCTTCAATTTCTATTGCTCGAGGAATATATAGACATCTTAAAGGCCTTCAAGCTGAGGAATCATCTCTCAGATGTATAGAAATTCCTATGAAATGCTGAGTCATAACAGTGATCTACCCTTTTTTGAACGACTGGCCGTGTTTTCCCCATTTTATCCTCTAAGGCTGCCATCAGCTCTTCAGAGCTCAGCTCGGATTATATTTATAAAATGTGAAAGGCAAGCCGAGGCCACCAGACTGAAACTAAGCGGGCTTTAGAATTGACCTTCAGGCAGTACTGCAGACCCCTTCTCCAAGACACCGACGGACAAGTGCTTTTATTACTTCAGGGGCCCAAGTCTATGATCTTGTTGAATTGGGAGCTTCCAGCCCTCACCATGAAAACTGGCACTTTGTCCAGTCCTGATAGTCTTAGTTTCCTGGAGCACCCAGGGATGGAGTGACTTGGTCCAGGTTTCTTAGACAACACTGTCAAGAGGCATTTTTCAAACTCACATCTTAGTCCAAGCTTTCCCCGTTACTCCATGGCTGCCTGGTCCTTTAGTGACAGTTACTGTAGAGGGTCTTCTTAAAGGCCTTGTATTCTTTTTTTTTTTAATAATTCTGTATTAATTTTAAAAAAATTAAGTTGATGACTTAAATTGTAGTCACGAGAGAAATAGTCTGAAGGGGAATGCTGCAGCTCAGAATAACTGCACTGCACATTTGTGACTGGCGGATTCTTATTTTTGACTTATTGATAAAGAAAGTCATTTCTGCACGCAGGGCAGTGGTAATAATAATAATAATAAATAGCATTAAGAGAATGCTTTCAAATTTGCAAGGCTAATCACACACACACATATTCTATATTTAAGGATCATCTTGGAATTGCCAACCAGACTTGCACAAAAAAATCATTTAAGAAACATTAACTAAGTACCTACTGTGTGCACTATACTGTATTAGACACCGCTAAGGGTGATTTTTTTTTTTTGAGGGACAATCAAACTTGTGATTTCATCCATGTGGCCTCAGAGTTTAAAAGCTCTGGGTTCCCATCTGGGCAAATTGCCAAACCCCTCAGTGCCCAGGCCAGTTCCTAAGACTAAGTTTTAGTTCGTAAGTCCATAGTCCATAAGACTGTGTGTATTTATAAAGGAAGTTTCCTTGTGTCTCCTGAGTAACTGAGTAACTGAGAACAGCCCAATCATAGGTCCAATCCAGTCTCCCCTCGGCAAAATGTAACTTTTTGTTATGATATGTACAAAAAAATTAGATGTATCATTAAAAATGACAATTTTGTCTTTGATGGATTTTCATCACGTTAGAATAAAGATTATTCTTCTGTATAGCAGTCCTGAAGGGTCTCTTTCTTATTGGTAAACAAATGGAGTAGAAAGGCTAAGAATGACTTCCTTATTCACCATCCAGAAAGTGAGACCTACCCCACTCACTAGCTCAAGTTCCTTTCCTTCTCCTCCCTCCATTTTCTCCCCTTTATCCATTTTCTCCACCAATGATGCTCATCTTTTGCAGGAATAAATTACTCTGTATACTGGATGACAGGAAGGCCTACAATTTTTTGGGGAAACTTTTCAGTTCTCAGGATAATATTTCTCCAGCCTTTAGTCTTGAGTGGAAATTCCATTTTTTTTAAAAACTCTTCCCTTCTGTCTTAGAATCAATACTAATGATCAATTCTAAAGCAAAAGAGTGGTAAGGTTGAAGCAGTTGGGGTTAAATGACTTGCCCAGATCACATCACTAGGAAGTATCTGAGGCCAAATGTGAACCCAGGTCCTCCCAAGCCCAGGCCTAGCTCTCTATTCACTGAGTCACCCAGCTGTCTCTGAAATTCCATTTCTTAAAAGGAGAGGATAAAATAGCCCACACACCAAGTCACATGATTAGCTTCTTAAGCATGCTTCCTAGACATGGTGGTACCAAGGTAATACAAATGCCTAAATTCCGGAAATGGGGATACAATTTAATAGTTACAGCTTTTCTCTCTAATTCCTTTTTCTGGAAAGTCACATAAGGTTGTCATGCAAGAATCATTTACTAAGTACCTCCTATGTGCCAAGCACCATGCTAGGCACTGTATAAATATTAGCTCATTTGAACTTCAAAATAACCTTGTGAATAATAAGCTTGGAAAGGCAGACTGGAGCCAGATTGTGAAGAATTTTAAGAGCCAAACAGTTGTTTTCCTTCCTTCCTTCCTTCCTTCCTTCCTTCCTTCCTTCCTTCCTTCCTTCCTTCCTTCCTTCCTTCCTTCCTTCCTTCCTTCCTTCCTTCCTTCCTTCCTTCCTTCCTTCCTTCCTTCCTTCCTTCTTTCCTTCCTTCCTTCCTTCCTTCCTTCCTTCCTTCCTTCCTTCCTTCCTTCCTTCCTTCCTTCCTTCCTTCCTTCCTTCCTTCCTTCCTTCCTGATTGGTTGGAGAGGATTCTCATGGTAACTTTGAGCTTTTCTGCTTCTACTCTGCCATCTTGGATCTGCCCAGAAGGTATCCCTACCTGTGTGACCTTAAGAAAATCACTACTTCTCCCAGGACTTGGTTTTGTCACCTATAAAATGGCATACAGGAGAATTTGGACCAGATGTCTCCTGAGGTCTCTTTGAATCCCAGATCTCTGATACTGTTATCCCAAGAGCCTGGGGACCATACCTAGAAAGTCTGAGCACTCTAAATAAGCCAACTGATCTGTAATCCTAGAATTAATGGGGGGCAAGTTGGAGTTTCTGAGGAGAAAGCAATGAGGGATAGCATCAGGAAATTGTCTAGGGAGCTGAGAGGTTAAGTGATTCACCCTAGCTAACAGCCAGTATGCATCAGAGGCAAGATTTGAACCCAGATCTTTCTGAACCCTAGGCCAGCTCTCATGGGAAAAAAAGAAGTTGGGGAGAAGAAATGGGGAATGAGGAATGGTTTTTCCTTTTTGAGAAAAAGCAATGACTGCCCCAGAACCTATAACTTTGCCAGACTGAGGCAGTTAGATGGTACAGTGGATACAGTCCTGGACTTGGGAATTCTGCCTCAGACACTTACTAGCTAAGGGGCCCTAGACACTGTCTGCCCCATTTTCCTCATCTGTGAAATGAGGATAATAATAGCACCTGACTCCCAAGGTTGTTGTGAATAGATGAGGTGGTATTTGCAAAATGCTTTGCAAACCTTAACATGCTATATAAATGTTAGTTACTATTGTCCACCCCAACCTCTTTTCCACTGTTCCTTTGGGTTGGTCCTAGGATTGTTACTCCAGTGTGAAAGCATAGGAGAGCTGAATGGAAGACAATGATGAGCTTGGCCTCCTTCCCATTCCCCTTTCCCCGCCCTCCTCCCTCCCCCTTTTTTCTTCTAACAAGTCTTGGACACTCTCTAAAGAAAACTGTCATCCTGGACCTCAGGCCCGGGCTCTCCTCCCAGAGTAATTCTGGGAAACTCTGAAACGTTAAAAAAACAAAGCCCAGAGATTTATGATCTGAAACAATTTCCCAGCCTAGATTCACTGGAGTGGGAAAAAAGCCTGCCAAGTAAACATCTTAGTTGAAAACCTAAAGCCAAGATCCTACAACTGGTGAGCCTGAGCTTGTTTTGTTTTGTTTTGTTTTGTTTTAAATATGTTGATAACTTTCATCATAATTAATTTCCTTTGTCACCCTATGTGGGATGCTCCTGACTGGGTTACACAAGGAAACCTGACCTCCTGCTCACCCCATTATATAGGGGGAAGATATAGGCGCTTGAGCCTCCTTTAGGCATGTTGCCACATCCTATAGGCTCTGGGGCCATCCTTGGCACAATGCCAAGAAAACACATATATATGCACCCCTGGTTCCCATTAGGCATGTTCTCTTTGTTTGCCCCTCCCTATAAAAGAGGGTCTCAAAGTAGGATGGGAAGGGGATGCACTTTGTACCCTGGCCATCTTGGACTACTTGTGTCCATGTGTAAGTTGCCTAGAATATATAATATAATGTAATATAAAATAAAATAATATAACATAACAATATACAATATAACATAATATAAAATAACAACATAATATAATATAACAATATAATACATTATGATATATCATATAATAAGCTCATTTCTCACCATATTGGCTAATTGGCCTCATTCTTCATTATCTTTTTTACTTTGGCTTCTGGGGAACTTGAGTCTCTTCTGTCATCACACAATTGGCATAATTGGCAGGATGGCCAAAAGAAAGGTGTCCTTTAATGGGTAATCCACTGGGGGAAATCCCAGGATGGTCCGAGACTTCAACGTGGCATGGCATTGCCATGCTTCTTGACCTCTGTGGATCCATCTCGTGAGTATGGGAATGCTCCAAGATCACTGGCAGGGTTAGGGTGGCTATTATCCAAGGTGGGGAAACCCAAGTCAAGTAAGAAGGGGAAGAAGATAGCTGCCATTGTGGGATGGCCTCTTCTCACTATCTTGAGAGATATCCAGCAGGCCTTATTGGAAAGCAAGAGCAAAATAAGGCAAATGCAGGAGGAAATAAATGGAAAGGGACATGAGGAAGGCCACATTGTTCATGGCCTCTGCTTTGACAGATCAGGGATGCACAAATGACTTAAGTTGGCTTGCTGTTTTACACTGCTGAAGAGGATTAAGGCTCCCAAGGAACTGCTATATGTTCTAGTCACATCCTCACAGTGGGACTCTGAAGAACCTTCCTCAGATGAGTGAGAGAGAAATGAGGTAGGTAATAGACAGTGAAGAAGAAGAAGTGTGGTAGACTAGATCCTTCTATTAGAGGAAGAGGAAAGTACAAGATCGGTATCCAAACCCCAAAGGTGGACCTGCCAGTGTTAGAGATGTTAACCCCCAGGAGGAGGCTGCTGCAGAATTGATCTAGCAAAGCCTTCTGACAACAAATCCAAAAATGCATGTCCACTTGCTTGAACCTCTGGGACACTGGGGCAGATGGTGTTTCCTTGAATGGAGAAGAGATGGAGAAAATGAGCAATATCTCCACCCACCCTGGTATTAGACAGACACTACATGCATCTCTGGGGTCCAGGGCTCTCACTTCCAGATTGATTGATATTGGCCATTCATTATTCCTGGTCTGATGAGGGCGATATGCTGGGTACTAATGGAGAACCCTAGAGGAAACCACCTCAGTCCTTCAGGAATTTGGTATGAGACAGGCAGTGTATGCTGTTCAGTTTCAAAGTCCAGATCAGGTCCTGTTCATAGCAAGGTGAAAGTCTTGCAGACTGCTCCTAAAGAATGGCATGGCCTTTGATTTCTGTTCTGAGTTCATTAGTGGGACAGAATGTGCACACACAGGAGGGTCATTAGTGGAGCTAATTGAAGCAGAAGGCACCAAAGAATGAGAGTGGGATGTTAAAACAAAATGGAAGAAAAGGAAAATGGGGAAGGGGTCGGTGCAAGTGGATCAGTTTGGTTGCTGCTGGTATTCCACGTGAGATCATAGATTTGAAGCTAAATGCAGACTTATTAAAAAAGTGGAAGACTCTACCCAAGGAATGAAGATTCCAGAAAAACCTGTTTCCCCACAAGCAGAAAGAGGTACTCAGAGAGAAATATGGAAACCTTCCTCTCCCCTGCTGTAGGATGGAGGCCTATAAGTGCGAGGACCAGAGGCCTCATGTTCCTCTTACCATTTACTGGTCTCCAAGGAATGGGCAAAGGGTTATAGGATTATTGGATACCAGAGTAGAGTATACCAACATCTGTGGTAGCCTTGAAAAACAACTGGGACTATGATCTTACACTGAGGGATATGGGGGACAATGGTCTGTGGGAAGCATGCCAATCTCTGAATGCAAATTGGGGACACTGCTCCTTTCAATGAAAAAGTATAGGTGGTCCCGGTAAAGAAATATAGATAGGGGTCAACAGTGGATGTTCCTGGTTCTCCCTCAGGGATAACTCCATAGTCAATCTCTTTGTTGTGGCTCTCTTCCAGAGTGTAGAACAATACTTAAATGTTGCATTCAACATTTAAGGTGCTGTACAGGGTCCCATTTTCCATTGTGTATACCAGAGTCCAGGGAATATTCAGTGAATTTTGTAGATCAATTGACGTCTGGGACATCACACAGAAAAAAGCAATACTTTTGGCAGAGGATCTACATGGATTCTCTATCACCTCTACCAACTCAGCAGTTATATGTGTAAGGGTTAAAATTAAGGCTTTGACTAAAATATATGCTTCAAAGGATTGTTGCTCAAAGTCAAAGTGACCTTTAATAGCTTTTATTTACAAAAGAGGTGGAAAGAGTGAAAGTAGAGAAATACAAAAGGGTAGAGAAGACATTAGCCTATTTGTTGACCTTCAATTGGAATTAAACTCTCTCCAGAAGACAGGAAAGGAAAACCAGCTATCCACTCACCCAAATTCACTCCAAGAGGCAAGTCACGACAATGACTCGAGCTGAAGTTGACTCCTGAGGCCCACTTTCTTCCTTGAACCCACCTTCTTCCTTAAGCTGACTTCCTTCTTGAAGCCCAACTTCTTGAAACTTCCTTCTTAGAGTCAACTTCCCTAGTCCCAGAAATTCAGGACCTTTTATAATGGCTCCCTGTCCCTTCCCCCTTTCACAAGGGCCAATCACAGTTTCCAAATTGTCTAGCACTGCTCAGGGGGCAGGCTCTATGGGATTCATACCTCTCATCCTCTGAAGGTGTCAACTCTTTTTTTTCATATTTTATTTAGTCAATTTAGAATATTTTTCTTTGGTTACAAATCGTGTTCTTTCCCTCCCTTCCCCCAACCCCTCCCATAACTGGGTGTCAACTCTTATCAAAGGCCTCTGAAGGTCAATTTCTCACCAAAAGATTCACAGTTTCCTGATTGATTAAATGTCTAAGGGTGTGAATTCTCTAAGTGGTCTAAGGGTGTGAATTCTCTAAGTGGTTCGAGCTCCTCCACCTAGTTCAAGTTTTTGTTGATTCAATCAGAAGGGGTGTTAACTCAAAATAGTCAAAGGGAAGAAAGGATTCCCTTTCATAAGTGTGAACTCAAAAATAGGCAAAGGGAACAAAGAATTCCCTTTTCACATATGGAACCTCCCTTTGACCTTATTTCCCCATGAATTGGACTGGGTGCTGCACCCTTGGGCTCCCCATGTACCCATTAATGTACATAATTACCTATTGCCCACCAAATGCCGCCTATCTGTGCCAGAGATTAAGTCATAATTTTAGGTGGTGGGACTGGGGTCTTTCTTTATTCTCTGCTCCAGTGGTAGTAATTGTCCCTAAAATGGAACTAACCTCATCTGTGTCTTCTACAGCCCGAGCCCTTAACAATAGTTATTCCAATTTAGAAGTTCTAATTTCTGAGAAATGGCAGATGCATATGGTGGCACTCCAAAACCACATGGTGCTGGACATGCTAACAGCTTCGGTGGGTGGCACCAGTGCTTTTATTGGGAGAGAATATCACACCTTTATCTCTGATTAGTTGACCAACATCACTAAAGTCATTCATAGCACGCTGCCCAGCAGGTCACCTCTCCTGGAACCCAGGACTCTTTCACCATGTGACTTCTTAATCTGCCTGTCTCACTACATGCTGATCTATTAATTATACTTGCCAGTTTTAATAATCATAGGTATTTGTTCTTTGTATTGTATCTGTGGATTGTTATGACAACGTGCTCCTTGAGAACCTCACAGAAGACAAATTAGAAAGTATATAAGGGTGACCTGGTCAGGGGGTGGATCGTGGGGTGCTAAGACTTCAACTGCATAGCCAGGCTACCTGATCTCCCTTTCACCCCATTATCTAAGAGGAAGATATGTGTGCCAGCACCTCCTTTAGGCTGGTTGCCACATCCTGTTGGTTCTGTGAACATCCTTGCTAGTCCTGGAAGTTCCTTACTGGCACAGTGCCAAGGACATATATATGCACACCTGGATCCCATTATGCACTTTATTTGTCCCCCCCCCCCCAGCCCAGAAAAAGGGGCCTCTTAGAATAGACTGGTAGGGGGGTCTACTTTGTCTGTGGGCTATCCCAGATTCCCCGTGTCTATGTGCAAGTTGCCTATAACAAACTTCTCATTACTCGCCATACTGGCTAGTTTGGCCTTATTCTTTGGTATCTCTTTTGCCTTGGTTTAAAGGAGAACTTATTCCTAGACAAGAAATTATGTTCTAAATTGACCAATTAAATAAAACTAAAAAAAAAAAATAAAGGAGAACTTATTCCTGCAAGCCTCTTCTGTCACTGCACCTATTTTAGGTAGTTAAAAATATTCTTCAGGCAAGGGTTTCACCCACTTCCCCAAAAGGTCCATGAAACCAGAAAGATTAATGACCCCAAATCTAGAAAAAAGAAGGCATTTCTCTTTAAGAAATGCTTTTAGAGCCTGCATTCCATTTTATTTGATTTTATAAAACCCTCACCTTCTGTCTTAGAGTCAATACTGTGTATTTGTTGCAAGGCAGAGGAGTGGTAAGGGCTAGACAATGGGGGTTAAGTGACTTGCCCAGGGTCACACAGCTGGGAAGTGTCTGAGGCCAGATTTGAACCTAGGACCTCCCATCTTTGGGCTTGGCTCTCCATCCACTGAGCCACCCAGCTGCCTTTGAATCAGTTTAGGATTAAATTAGGCAATTAGGATTAAATTACTTGCTCAGGGTCACACAGCTGCGAAGTTCCTGATGCCATATTTGAACCTGGGTCTTCTCCACTTCAGGCCTGGCTTCTAACTATTGTGCTACCTAGCTGCCCCTTTGCACTCCATTTTAAACACATATCTTCAAGAACTATAAATCTCTGTCCATTAAGGATGGATCTGGTTTTTAGCTCCTACCCCCAAACAAAGGAGAAAGTCATTCTTTCTCCTCTGGGCCCTGGGTCTGACCTTTTGTGTGTGATCTTCCATGAAAACTTCCTTTGGATATTCATTGGATTGTTCCATTATGTTCTTCTGTGATAGACATATCATGGCCATTGTACCCACTGCTCCCAAACACCTGTAGTTCATTTCCAATGATGGCTCTAGAGTTGGAAGAGAACTTGGGGCACATCTAGCCCAACTCTCATTACAGATGAGGAAACTGAGGTCCAAGAGATGATATGACTTGCTCAAGGTCACACTGGTAGTAAAAGGCAAAGAAAGGATTTGAATCCATTTCTCTGAGGCTAGAGACAATTTCTAGACTGGATATAAGAAGAGTCATTGATCTGAAGCAAGGGTTCTTAACCTGATCTGTGAACTTTTTGGGGGGCAATATTTCAATAACTATTTCACTATAATCAGTTCTTTTGTAATTCTGTTTTATTTTATGCATTTAAAAACATTCTTTTCAGAATAATAAGTCCATAGGTTTCACCTCTCTGCCAGAGGAATCCATGACCCACCAAAAAAAAAAAAAGGTTAAGAACCTTTGATCTAGGAGAAGTCCAAGTGGTTTTTTATTGATGGGGATGGGGGTGGATTCTCTTGCCACCAGAAAAGGATGGCTCCAAGGACCAGAATTCAGCACCTGTGGTTCCTTCCAGTCAATGGTCATTTATAAGTCACAAACCTACAATGCTTTTGATTTCCTGCAGACTGAAGGAAAAGCTTGGTTCTGGTCCATAACTAACGGCTTTACCCAAAAGAATCTTTAATGGATTCTGTGCTCAAATAATGTTTGTTACAACAAAAATATACAGAATGTACACAATACAAAAATATTTAGAAACAAACATTGCAGCTCAGGCTACTTCTCAACGATCAACTTTCTCTAGCCCTTGGAGGAGAAGGGATCATCCACTGGCACTTTTATTTAAGGCAGAAAAGTATCGATGCTCTAGTTACCATGGGAAGCAGCACTGATGATAGCCAAAATAGAAGAAATCCATAGGCCCCAGGAATCAACATTATTCGCCAACTAAATTGGGAGCTGAGAGGAAACTATTGGGTTTGGTGAGTGATGACTTCCATTTGTTTCTAGGCGTTAACAATTCTTATGGAAAGCCAGCTGCAGGTCTTCATCAGCAGAAGGGAGTGCTCTCAACTGATGGTTGGTTGACCAGACCTTGCTGCCATTGTAGAAGAGCCTCATTAAGGAACTTTCCCCAATTAAAATCCCAAATCATTAGTGGCATCATCTAAAACACATTTCTTCTCTGGAGGGTCTTCTCCCCCTCTTCTGAGTACTGTAATTATTCTGTTTAACAGGGGAATGTCACTTCCATTTTTGGATTCGCCATCCTTTGGCGAATCTATACACATTACAAAGCCCATACAAATTAGACAAGAGCCTTGAACCACCAACGCTTGTCTTCTTCCAGTCTACATTGAAGATTTAAGCCAGTTTCTGTATTTCTCTATCCCAAGCCCTTGGTTTCAACATCAGACTACACTGGGAAAGGAAGGAAGAGGGGGAAAAATAAAAATGCGTGTCATTGACTGCTTACTCTAAGGGGGGGTTGAGGAGTGGCTTTTGGGGGTACCTTGGTAACATGAGGAGAAAGGTGGGAATTGGAGAGTGCTGTAAGTTCTTGGCAGTCCCCTCTTCCTGTGGGTAACTGACCCTGAGATGAGAATGGCTGGTGCTCTGGTGACCTTGGGACCCTTTAAAGGCAGGATACAACCACCTACTCTTTCCTCCTCGAAGGCATTTTCAAGCCTGCCCAGTTCATTGAGTTCGCCGTGCTCAGTGGAGATCTGAGAAGGCAGGATGGACAATTTGGCTTCTGCTCAGGATCAAAGGGCATGGACAACTTGCAGGGTTAGTTCAGCATCACAGCAACTTGGTAGGACTGAGGGAATCAATGCCACATGAAGATACCTGCGACTATCTCCAGAGGGCAAAGAGCAATCAATCATGGACACCAGAAAGGTCAGGATGGAACCTCTGAGGAAGGTAACAAGTGTGGTCAACATTTCCTCATTTCTGGGAAAGCAGAGGCTAACAAATATGTAGGTGTATATGTGTGTGTGTTCCACTCTCCAGTCCCTGTCTCCTTTTCTAGAATGATCCCAAGACTAGTTTGGTGCAATGTGGACTGGCCTCAAAGGGCTTCTGAGCACCCCTTCACCATTTATAGCTGACACAACTCTTCAGGAAGGGGGTCATGCAGGCAGATTTCTGCCCTCCCACCCAAAGTGCCAGGGTTGGGGTCTTGCAAGATGGTGACTGACTAGTAGCCAGGAGAATCTCCTGATGCAGAGAAGAATCTTACGGGGTCCAACTGGTGGCTCTGTCTGCTCCTGCCCTCTACTTCAGAAAGCCTAGCCCCCAGGTGGAGGGGAGGATGGAACCCAGGAGAGACACAGAACAGTAATGAGATCTCAGGAGCCCCTCTTTTCTTCTCCAATCATACTCCTTTGCAATAACCATGGCTGCCACTGAGCTACCCTTCCCAACTCTCCTTCCCCATGACTTTAACCCTAGTTCCTATCAGGTAGGGCAAAGACAAAGTACCCCTGGGGAATGAGGTAGGGTTGTGTGTTCATACACCCAGCTAAGGTTAGTCAGCCCAGACAAAAGATCTGGAAGTCCAGTCTGTTTGCTGCAAAAAGGCAAGCTGGTAGTACTTGGCTGGTTCCTTGGCACAGCCCAGAGGTCCTTTGGTGTGGATTTTTGAGATGATTATAGTTGCTCTGGTTGTTGGGCCTCAAGAGTGGAAAGGCTGATGGAGAACTACTCCACTTTGGTCCTGGGCAGAAGCTATCTGGGAAGGGGATGGGAACACCTCCAGGAAGCAACTGGGAATTTCCCTCCTGTTCTAGTGGTATAGATTACAGATTTTTTTTCCTCCAGGGGAAAGTGGTAGCAACAATTGGTTTGAGTTCCTGGATGTCCACCTTAAACCCACTGTCATGGGGATAAACCTAGCTGCCTTTCTAGGGAGCTCAGCTCCAGTTGCCATAGAAGGGTAACTGATACTCTGTCAGCCTCCAAGGATTCTTTTGGGCGCATGACTAATCAAAAGCTTCTCCCTAGACTCAGTTGAGTGCCACCCTGAAAAAGCAAATGGGGTTGTCCCCTCAGGGCTGGGCTATTCACAAACCATCAGGCCAACTCCAGAAAATGGTTGGGAGTTTTCAAGAAGAGTTGAAATGAAACGGTACAAAATGTCTATGCCTCTGATTTAAGGCTTACCTCTGCCCAGGTAGATGGAGATTGATTCTCTTTCCTCTCTGGGTCTTGGTTTCCTCCTCTGTCATGTGACTGGGTTGGATTAAATAATCTCCTTCTAGGTCAAATACCAGATGATTCTACTAGGAGATGCTAATATGGCTCACTGTGGTATTCAAGAGATATCCAGAACTCCTTTCCAGCTAACAAGTACCCCTCCTGCTGCAATCTCTTATCTCCCAACTCTTCCTCTATAGGAGTCTTTGTTTCCTAAGATTACTGAACACTTCAAGGATCCCACCCCTGTGCCTGTGAGAAGATGCTGTGGCCCACCTGAAAACAAGCCTCTCTCCAAAATACCTGGACCCATTCTTGAAGCCCTCCTGGTTTGGAAGGACAGAGCTTGTGTTTCCTAGGGGCAGTTCCATGGCATGATGGGATACAGGAAGAAGGCTTTGCCTTGTTGACCTACATCGCCATGGAGATGAGATTTTCCAGCAGAGACCATCCATAATCTGTCAAAATGGGGACTTCTCGGAGAGGCTCTGCTGAATGTCTCATCTCTGTGGTGATGTGGATTTCACCAAAATGGACCCCAAAGCCTCCTTTTTTCTTTCTTTCTTTCTTTTTTTTCTAGTCCTCCATTCCCTGGCAGAGTTCCCACCCAAAGGCACCCACGCTACAACTCTTCTTTGTTGTTGAATTAGTACACCTCCAGAGATCATGAAAAAGTGGAACCTCGAAATCTGGATTCTCTTAAAGGCAAGTGTAAGGGAAACTGCTCTCTTCCCCCATTCTCCTATTCATAGGAAACTCTGACATTTCAGAATTGGAAGGGACCTCAAGGAGACCTGAATCTGAAAAGGAATACCCACTATAAATACTTAGCAGGAACTCATCACCTCCAAGGCAGCTGTTCCACTTTTGGACAATTCTAATGGTTAGGAAGTTTTTCCTGGCCTCAATCCTAAATTTTCTGCTTTTGTACCTTCCCTCACAGCTCCTAGCTCTGCCTTCAGGAGTCAGGTAGAATGCATGAGACCTCTTCTAGGTGACAGCCTTCAAATACTTGGGGGGAGCTGTGATGTCCCTCTCATGTTTTACCCTCTCCAGGCTAACAATCCCCACTTCCTCCAATCGATTCTCAAATGGCAGAGATTCGAGGCTCTTCGCCATTCTGGATGCTCTTCATCTTGGGTCTCCTTCTTCCCCTTCCTTCTTTCCATAGCTCAAGGGACTCCTGGTGAAGGCTGTGGCATCATTGTTTTTGTTCCTGCTCACTCATCTGGTAGGATCACTGGAGGGAAGGGGATGAATGCAGTGGGAAGGTCCTTACAGGGACACTGAAACTTCTAGTAAGAGGATGAGCCCAAGAGTCATCACCTACCCTTTGCTCCCAACAGGCAACATCTCACACAAATTCTTGTGTTCATGGATGGAGCTGGGGGTGGGGGTGAATGGTGGTCGTGGAGGTGGGTAGAGTAAGAAGAAAACTCCAGGAACAAGGTTGAGGGAAGAAGGGAGCCAGGACATCAGGGCAACATGTTAAATAGAGGGAAACCAAGCAGTAAAACCATGGGACTGAGAGTGATATGACCAGGGAGGGGGTGGGAGTAGGAGATTATGTGTGAGGAGGGTTGGTACCAAGCAACATCCAGGGTACCCTGCATTTATTTCCTAGTCTGGGTCTCTCTCCAAATAGGAACAGGCTCCCTAGCAATGGGGCAATCAGGGAGTAGAAAGAGGGCTAGGTTGAGAGGTACTGGTCTCCATCCCCTTCTCCTGAAATGAGACATTTGAGGAACCCCTCACCCCAATATAGGGGCATCCCTCTCCCACCTTGATTGGAGAATCTCATCTTTGTCATTTATACCCACAGGTTTACAGAGCATAGAATTAGCACTAGAAGGGATCTTGTGGCCCAGCCTCCTCATTTAACAGGAAAGAAAACTGGGGCCCAAGGAGAGCAAGTGACTTGCTCAGGATCACATAGTATATGTATGCATGGCAGGATTAGAATCCAGGTCTTCCTGACTGCAAGTCCTATATTCTATTTACACAGGAAGGCTGGAAGCCCTTCCCCACTGGCTGTTCAATTCTGTTCCAGCTGCTTTAGAGAGGAAGTGTCCTCCCACTGTCCTCTCTGGGCTTTAACAGTAGTAGGTCCTGAGCCATCTGTATCATTTCAAGAACTAGGTCTTTGCTCAACTCTTAGGAGCACACTTTGGTGAAGAGAAGGCCACCACTCAATTTGAGGCTAGGGAAGGGGCAGAAGGTTAATTTGAATTAACCTGAAACAAGCCCAAGCCAACCAGTAGCAACCAGGACCCTCCCCCCCTCCCCAACCCTGGGATGCTCTGGAAAGAACTAACATTGCCTTCTTCATCTTTATAATGGTCTTTCAAAGTCTGTCTTCGGCCAACATGCTCCTCCATAGCCCAGCCAGTTCCACATATAAAAATAGAGCCACCAAGCATCTCCTTTCTCTTTCCCTCTAAATCCAAGCTGGCAATGAAAAATGAATGAAAATAAAAATTCCAAAGAGTCTGATCTCCATCTTTGTCTCCATCTGAGGGACTTCTTCAAGGAGGTGGGGGCAGCCGAAGTTCCAACAAGCTGTAGGCAAAGACGTTCCAGAAGACTGCAAACAACACAAAGACGGCATACATGGCCACGAAGATCCACCACAGGGATTGGTCCTGGAGCCTCTGCTCATAGTTCCTTAGGACCACCACACCCAAGGTGATGCCCACTGCCACACCTCCCAGGTGGGCCACAAAGCTAGGGTGTGGGCATGGGGGGTATGCCGATGGGTGGAAGCGCAGCCAGACAGCCCTGCCAAACTCCATGCTCACTGCAAGGGAGGGGAGAAACAGAGAAAGGGCCAGGTCACAGGGCAAGATCATGGAGGCAAAAAGCTGGAAGGGACCTTAAAGGTCATTGAGTCCACCCACCCTCATTGTGTACAGATCAAAAAGCTAAGATCTAGAAAAGAGAAGTGACTCACCTAAGATTCCACATAGCAAATGGCAGAGTTGAGGTTCACAGAATTATAGATTTAGAGTTCAAAAGGATTTTAGAAGTCATCAAGTCCAATCCCCTTATTTTACAGATTGGAAAACTGAAGGAAATGATGACTAAAGCCACATAGTTGGTAGGTGGTAGAACCAGTAATCATGGAATCAAAGAATTAGAGTTGGAAGGGATTTGGGGGGGGGTTCTATTTGGCAAATAAAGAAATCAAGACAAGTGACTTGCCCAGAGTCACACCACCAGTTTTAGGTGGGATCCTTTGTTTCCAAATCCAGCCTAGTTTCCACAGGTCAGGAGAAATGGACCCTATTCTTCAGACCTCTGAGTTTATGCTCTAGGCCATATGATAAATCTCTTTACCTCTCTGGTTCTCAGTCTTCTCCTCTTTAAAATGGATATTTACCTTTTAATTCATAACCTATATTTCTGACACTTTTGGCAAAAGAGGGGCACAATAATGGGAATGATGGTTTATTTAATTGATGTCTCCCCTCCATTCATTTATCTCCACTCCCCCCAGAACTGCTTAGAGATCCAGATCAGTAGGACAGTCCAGTTCAGAGGGGTCAAACCCAGCAGCAATACAGGAATACGCCCTCCCTAGTGCAGCCCAAGACAGATTAAAATGTTATTTGGAAATATTTAGCAAAATAATAAAAATAATCCATAAATAAAAATAAACAAACAAATAAATAAATAAAACGCAGATAATATTAAAATGTAAAATGAAGCCAATATACAGCCCACAGGGATCCTTCTGTATGGATCAATAGTCCCTATTTCTAATGAGTTTGACTCCACTCACTGCTCTAGTGAATTTCTCCTTTTGTAGCTTCCCAGGCCCCTTGTCCTGCAACTCCTGATGCCACCTCTAGATGGCGAAACAACTATAATCAATTTCAGTCATGCTCTGTGCCTGGAAGCTGCCCTTTCCACAAAGAGATCTGAAGGGACAATGTTTTACCTCCAAACATCCCTGGCTTTTCTATGAGTCTTATGAATGGGCAATTAAAAAAAAAGAAAAGAAAAAAATCAGGGCCTACACAAAAAGCTTCTTTCCCTCCTCTCCAGGGAAAAAGAGAAAAGATATCAGTGCACATAAACCTGTTTTGGTATTTTTTTTTTCCCATCTGATGCCCCTGGCTGGGGAAATAGGTTTCTTCCCTGGTTATAGATGGTGAAATAAGTCCCCAGCTCTCTAGCTTTCCCCAAGATGGTGTGGGATCTCAGCTTTGAGCTAAGATTCTAATTCTTCCCAACTCTCTCTCTCTCTCTCTCTCTCTCTCTCTCTCTCTCTCTCTCTCTCTCTCTCTCTCTCTCTCTCTCTCTCTCTCTCTCTCTGTCTCTCTCTCTCTCTCTGTCTCTCTCTGTCTCTCTCTGTCTCTGTCTCTGTCTCTGTCTCTCTCTCTCTCTCTCTCTCTCTCTCTCTCTCTCTCTCTCTCTCTTCTCTCTCTCTCCCGCTCTCTCTCGCTCTCTCTCCTCCTCCTCCCTCTACCTCTGTGTATATACACACACACACATATAAATACCATTCTCTCTTCCCTTCTCCCTTTCTCTCTTTGTCTCCCTCCCCCCTTTCTCTCTATATATATCATTCTTTCTCTCTCCCCATCTATATGCCATTTTCTCTCTCTTCTCCCTTTATATATACCATTATCTCTTTATCCTCCTCTTCCAGTCTCTCTCCCCCTCTCTATATGTATCTATCTCAATATCAGTCATTCTTTTTCTCTCTCCCCCTCTCCCTTTCTCTCTCCCTCTCTATATATCCCATTTTCTCTCTCTTCCCCCTCTACCTTTCTCTCTTTGTCTCCCTCCTTCTCTTTCTCTCTCTCTATATATCTCAATCATTCTTTCTCTCTAGCCCCCCTCTCTATATGCCATTTTCTCTCTTTATCCCCCTCTCCCTTTGTCTTTCTCTGTCTCTCTCCTTCTATAGATATAATATATATACACATATATATCTTATTTTCTCTCTCTCCTCCCTCTCCCCTCATTTCTCTCTCTCTATCCCCATCCCCTCTCCCCATTCTAAGACAAAAGAGTGGCAAGGTCTAGGCAATGGGGGTTAAGTGACTTACCCAGGGACACACAGCTAGGAAGCGTTTGAGGCAAACCCAAGAATCCCTTGTTCCAGGCTTGGCACTATGTCTACTGTGTTACCCAGCTGCTTCCTAGCCATCTCTTATTAAAAGCTCCATGGGTAATCTTTAAATTGGAAACCTTTGAATTCTTTCTCCTTCAACTTTTTTTCATTAAACAAATAGGGAAACTGAGGCTAAAAGAAGGTCCAAAACATTGCCCAATGTTTTATAGTTCACAAGGTCACAGGTTTAGGGCTTAGGGCTCTGGGAAGGTTAGCTGGGTAAGTCAGTGTATCAGAGGCAGCATCTGAATCCATTTTTTTTTAAACCCTTACCTTCTGTCTTAGAATCAATACTGTGTATTGGTTCCAAGGCAGAAAAGTGGTAAGGGCTAGGCAATGGGAGTTAAGTGACTTGCCCAGGATCACACAGCTAGGAAGTATATGAGGCTAGATTTGAACCCAGAACCTTCTATTTCTAGGCCAGGCTCTCAATACACTGAGCCATCTGGCTTCCCCCTTGCCCCCTCCACTGCTTCCCATATAGGAGACAGTGAGGCATACCAGAAAGGTCATTTGACTTGGAATCAGAAGAGACCACAGTTTGAACCCCACCTCTGAGGATTACTGTGTGATCCTGGGCAAGTCATTTCCTATCATAATTTCTTCATCTGTAAAATAGGGGTTAAAAATTGAAGTCCTTTTATGAGAAAGAATGCTATCCACATCTGGAGAAAGAACTGTGGGAGTAGAAAGCCAGAAGAAAACACATGATTTATCCCTTGTTCATATGGATATAGGATTTGGAGTTTTGGTTTGAAATGATTCCTCTATTACCAAAATGAATAAAATGGAAATAGGATTTGAGCGATAAAACATGTATAACACGGTGGAATTGTCTGTAGGCTCTGGGAAGGAGAAGGGGAAAGGGGAAAGAGAGAACATGAATCATGTAACCATGGAAAAAATACAATAGATAAAAAATGAAAATAATAATGACAATTGAAGTTCATTATCTGTCTCTTAGGGTTGCTGTGAGGCTCAAATGAGATATTAGGTGAAAAGCATTTTGCAAACTTTCAGGGACTGGGCAAATGGACACTTACTACAGATCAAGGCCACGGCCATTCTCAGCAGCTTGAACTGACACTCCATTCCTGACCAGTTCTGAAGAAAAAGGAAAGAAACAGAAATCAGTTCCATATTAAGGGTCTCACATTAAGAACTAAACTGCTTTTTGAAGTAGAAAAAAGAAATGTAAATTGAGGGGGTGTTCATCATTTGGGGAACAACCAAGCAAATTATGGCCTGGAAATACAATGGAATACTCTTGTGCTATAAGAAATGAAGAAGGGGATGGGTTCAGATAAACTGGGGAAGAACTGTATGAACTGATGCAGAGGGAAATAAGCAGAACCAGGAGATCAACATATATCATTAAAATATTAATAAAAATCAATAATTTTGGAGCATTTAAAGAACTCTGATTAACTCAGTGATCAACCATAATTCCAGAAGACCAATGATGAAACATGCTGTCCCCTTCTCACAGAAAGGCAATGGACTTAAGATGCAGGAAGAGATGCTCCTTTTTGGATGGGATCATTGATTGATTTTGTTTTTTATTAATTACGTGTATTTGTTATAAGGGTTTTAAAAAACCTTTTCAATAAGAACAGTGGGAATAAGAGAGAGATAATATGAATTTTTGTTCAAAGAAAACAAAAAGAATTAAGCTAAATTGGTTGATCTGATTATATATTTAAAAAGAAAAGCAAGCTGTCATATAACAAACACCTGTAGTTTCACTTACAATCTTCTCCTTCAGTTTTGTTATGCATAGGCAAATGCCCATGTGATTTGTGTTTGTTGAGAATAAAAATAAAATGTTTTAAAAGAACTGAGCTATAAAAATCAGACCCTGCAAAGCAGATAAATGCTTTCTACACAAAAGGGTGGAACATGCTGTTATTTACTTTATAAGCTAATTCTCCATTAGCTTGTAAGCCCCTGTAGAGTAGGGATTATTTCCTTCTTCGTCTTTGTATCCCCAACACCTAGTACAGTGAATGATGCTTAATAAATTCTTGTTATCAATTTTACCCAAGGATTCATGGCAGAGTTCTTTAAATAGTAACTGCTACCTCACCCCAACACCCTTCTTCTCCAAGTACATTTAAGAATTCACTTTACAGAAACTAAAATTGCATGGGAGTTTTTCAGTGGCACATCACTGGCATAAAGCAAAGGGGAACTGTGTTTGCTTCCTGGCCCAAATGCAGTTGAGTGATAACTTTCAAGTTCCCTTTTGGAAGAGAATGAGTTAAATCCGGAGGCATCTCCCACCAGGAGCCCAGTTCAGTGACAGGGGTATCTATGCCAGGGAACACACACTGAATTTTTCTGGATAAAAGGTTTGCTCTCTAGTGAACAGCCTATGGAGGGCAAATTTATAAAAATCAGAAAACTTTAGGTGTCTCCCTGTACCTCCCCTTTCTCATGATTCTTCCCTGAATAGCAAACCGTTCTTTAAAAACGAGAGATGTAAGGCATAAATTATCTTTAGAACATAAAATCTAATCCCCAAATGGGGATGCATTAACTTCCAAAAAGCAGATGGCTGGGAAGCGTTACTGGTTGCTTTGTGTCCCAAAAGGAAAACCTCATGTGAGTGATCAGCAACAACAACAACAAAAAAAGGAATCCGATTTTCCCCACTGGCTTTGATCGACACAATTCTATCTCTGTTGATTTTCTAAGGGTGCATTTATGTGTCGATTAGTCTTTCCCTCATGGTAAGATGAAATGTGGCTCCCTGTTACTTTGTATAATCACAGCATCCCAGGGTTAGAAGAGAACTCAGAGACCATCTAGCTCTCTACAATGTGGTCATACAACCTTTGCTTGACGACCTCTGATGAGGGGGAACTCACTACCTGCCAAGGCAACCTATTCTCCTTTTGGGTTGCTCTACAGGTTAGGAAGTTGCCCCCAACATCAAGCCTAGAATTGCTTCTCTACAATTTCCACTCAGTGCTTCCGGTACTATCCAAGCTGAACAAGGCTAATATTTCTGTATGCCTTTGTTGTTGCTGTTCCAGTCATGTCGTAAGTGTCTGAGGCCAGATTTGAACTCATGGAGATGAATTTTCCTGTCTCCAGCTCTGGCATTCTATCCACTGTGCCAGCTAGCTGCCCACTTCTGTATGACAGCCCTTCAAGTGTTCAAAGCCAACTTCTGAAGGCCACTCAATCCAAATACTTAGGATAAGCACAGGCCATGGAAGACTACAGGAAATGGCCGGTACATCAAAGAAATCTCTCATGCTGTTTAGCCTCGTGAATAAGATGGAGAAAAGCTATCTTGATGCCAGTTCAGCTAGATGGGTTCAGGACCAGTTGAATAACAAGATCTAAAGAGAAGTTAGCCATTAATGGATTATCAGCCTGGAGGAAGATCTCTAATGCAATGTCCCAGGGATCAATCCATGGGCTTATGTGAATTTGATATCTTTAATCAATTAATTAAATAAAGCATAGATGATGTGCTTATAAGATTTGTATGTGACACAAAGCTGGGAGGGATGGCTAGCTAATACGGTGGTTGAAAGACTCATCCAATATCCAAAAATATCTCAACAAGTGAAAATGATGGACTGACTCTACTTTGGTGAAGTTCTGTGAGAAGACTATAACCTCCTCTACTTGAGTTAAAGTGCAGGATAGGAAATACATGACTAGAGGACAAACAGTTCATGTGAAAAAGATCTGGGAGTCCTAGTGGACTCAATGTGAGTCAACAGTGCAACATGATAGTCAACAAACTAATATTCTCCTTGGCTGCATGAAGAGAAGCATGGCATTCAGAAGAAGGGAGATAGATAATAGTACCTCAAGATGCAGCCTTAGTCAAACCAAAATGGGAGAGAACATTGTGGGTACCACATTTTAGAAAAGTCAATTAAGAAACAGTTCACTTATAAGAGTACAGAAGGCAGCTAGGTCATGTAGTAGATAGAGCAGCACCAGGTCTAGAGTCAGGAATACTCATCTTCCTGAGTTCAAATTTGACTTCAGACACACTAGCTATGTGACCCTGGGCAAGTCTCTTAACCCTGTTTGTCTCAATTTCCTCATCTGTCAAATGAGCTGGAGAAGGAAATGGCAACCCAATCCAGTAGCTTTGTCAAGAAAACCCCGACTGGGGTCATGAAGAGTAGGGCATGACTGAAATGACTAAATAACAACAGAAAAGGACAACCACGATGGGGAGGGTACTAGAAACCATGCCACATGAGGATTGTTGGGTTGATGGACAATGAGAAGAATTCAGGGAGGCATGATACTTGTTTTCCAACATATGGTAGGTTGCCCTTTGGAAGAGAGATTGCTCTTGTCCCGATTTGTACCAGGACACAGATCTAGGAGCAAATAGGACAGGTGCCAAGAGACAAAATTCAACTAGATACAAGGGAGCCTCCTAAGAATTTGAGTTGTCCCAAAGTAGAATGGGCTGCCTCTGGTATTAATGAATTCCTCTTCTCTGGAGCTCTTCACGTGGAGAGATGTTAGAGTGTGTTAGAGATGCCATAGAAAGGATACCAACTTTAGATGGAATAGTAAATAGAGTGCTGTACTAGGAGTCAGAAAGACCTTGTTCAAGTCTTGCCTCACGACACTTATTATCTGTGCTGTTTCACTCTGGGCAAGCCACTTCTCCTTTATCAATCTGTTTCCTGTAAAGAAGGGATAACAATAGCACCTATCTTCCAGAACTGTTGGGACGTTCAAACATGATGATATATAGAAAGCAGTTTGTGAACCTTAAAGTGTCATAGAAATCCTAGTTATTATTATTTTTTGGTTGCAAAGATTTATATAGATGTATAAGGTCCATCATTACCTATGAGTATCTATTTAATTTCAAAGACAAGAACGAGACATATTAACTCAATTAATGGGGGGGAAAGTTAGCTATAACAAAGTGCTAATTGTGCAGTACAGTTAAGATATAACATATGTGTATAATATGTAATAAGGTGCTACTTATATGAAATAGATGATAAGGGAAATGGAGTCAGAAAAAGAAAATTTTAGAAATCATTTTATGTATTTAACAATGATATAATTAACAATTTCCAACATCTTCCAAAAGCCAGGTGGTGTCTACTCAGTTCAAAAATCACAAAATATTTGGATATTGGATATCACAAAGACAAAACCAACAGATGACAAAGAACTTTCACTTCTCACTCAGATGTTTTGGCACTGGGTCATGATAACCAATCTTAGCATGAGTTACTTTATGTTAAGACTTTAGGGCAGTGATGGTAAACCTGTGGTGTGCATGCCAAAAAGGGCACACAGAGTCCTCTCTGTGGGCACACCTACAGTCACTTGCCAGAGTTCATTACTAGAAATCCAGAGGATCTTGGGGCAGAGCTGTTACCCACTTCCTCTCCATGACTGAGGATATTCCTCAATTCCCCTGCCTCTCTGTCCAGCAGCCCAATGGGAGCATTTCCTCCCTCCTCTGTCTGGGGTAAGGCACTGGAGGTGGGGGTAGTGATTCATATGCTACGTGAGAGAGTGGTGCAGATGGCAGCCTGCTGAGTCTATGGTGAAGGTGATTCCCGTGGTGGGGTTGGAGAGGAGCTAGGTTTGAGGGGAATATAGCTCACAGGGTGGCACATAACTGGAGGGGAGCAGAGCTGCAGGGGAGTGGAGCCACTCTCCTCCGCCTCTCCACAGGCACCTCTCATCCCTGCCCCCCTGCCCAGCAGCCCAATGGGAGTGTTTCCTCCCTCCCCTGTCTGGGGAAGTGGTGGGGCAGGAGTGGGGAATCAGGGGGCAAGGTGGAGGGAGTGGACGGCACTTAGTCTGGTGGTGGGGTGGAGGCAGGGCCTGGTACTCTCTCTCTAAAAGGTTTGCCATCACTGTTTTAGGGGGAAAAAAAGTCAACATGGTTGAGGCAATAGTGGATAGCCTTAATCCATAGGACTAAGGACCATGGGAAATTGTAAAGACTATTGGGTGAAGCTTTGTGTTTGAATCCTCTGAAGACTTTGAAATGGAAAAAAAAAATATATATATATATATATATATATAAATGCTATTGGCTAACAATTATTGTTATTATTTGAAACTCTTTCCTTTTGTCTTAGAATCAATACTAAGTATCAGTTCCAAGGTAGAAGAGTAATAAGAGCTAGGTAATTGGGGTTAGGTGACTTGCCTAGGATCACACAGGGAGGCAGTATAATGAGACTGGATTTGAACCCAGGACCTCTCCTCCCAAGGCGTGGCTCTCTATCCAATGGGCCATCTGACTATCCTGCTATTATTATGAAGGTTTAAGTTAATCTCTTGAATATTCATAGTTCCCTTCCAGCTCTTGGATTCTGCAAGTCTATTAAGTGTCTACCATGTGCAAAACACTGTGCCAGGTACTATGGCTATAAAGATGAGAACCAACATGGTCTCCAGTCTCAAGGAACTTTCAATCTAATAGAGAGGCTATAACATGTGCCTAAATAAGCATGATGTGGGCTAAAATGAGACAAAGTGAAGGAGAGATTCAGGGAAAATGGTAAAAGAATATTGGAGGAGAGAGAATACTTCAATTGTGGGAATCATGGAGGGCTTTAAGGAAGAAGTGGCACCTGTGCTGGACTTGAAGAGAAGGATTTTAAAGGGCAAGGATAAAGAAGGTTGGAGTTTGAGGCACGGGGGGAGGGCAGGGGGGAAGGCTGACTCTGAGAACATCAGAGGGCAACACCAAGAGCACAGAAGCAGGTAAAGGAGTAACTAAGATCCCAGTTGAATGTGTGAATGGAGAGCAGAGTGAAAACTAGACCCAGGAAAGTGGACTGAGGCCAGAATCCTTCTGAGAGATGAAAGATCTGCCAGTCAAGTCAGATATTCTGCTCTAGAAGACTCTCATTTCTGCTCTACTTTGCCTTTTCCCAACTGACTTCCAACAATTTTCACTGTCAGGGTTTGTTTCATTTTTTAAACTTTCACCTTCCATCTTAGAATCAATATGATGTATTGGTTCTAAGGCGGTAAGGACTAGGAAATGGAGGTTAAATGACTTGACCAGGGTCACACAGCTAGGAAGAGAGAAGGTAAAGTTTTTGTTCTTTTTTTTTTTAGAGTAAATGATCTTTTTAACTGGGAGAGAGATGAATTTTCCACTCAAACCAAGAGAGGTTCTGATCTCTCAAAGAAATCTATTTTGTAGTCCTTGGGGAGGCAAGCTGGAAATCAGGGATGTGTTTACCAGCCGGCTTCCCCTCTGCCTGCTGCTTCTCTTGGGACCTGAGTCTCGCCCCATAGATCTCTGGAACCACGTCAATTTGTCTCCCAAGAAGCTTCAGCACCAGTTCCATCCCTTACGCAGGTTTGCAGCATGTCACCTCAACAGTTTTCCTGCCATACAGGAGTTCTAACGGCTTACTTTACGGAGAGAGTTCGCCAAAAGCTCTAAGGCTGGAAGTCTGGGTCACACTCACACACCCAGGGAAACCTCCCACTTTCTCTCACTACATACACATATAAACACACATGCATATACCCAGGCATATGTACACATGTGCATCTATACATGTAGACATGTGTATGTGTTTATACACACATATGTACTAGATGATTTCTTGTGTTTTTCAAATCTAGATCTCTACTTGATCCAATGAAACACTGAATTTTTTTTTAAACCCTTCCCTTCCATCTTGGAATCGATACTGTGTGTTGGTTCCAAGGCAGAGAGTGGTAAGGGCTAGGCAATGGGGATCAAGTGACTTGCCCAGGGTCACACAGCTGGGAAGTATCTGAGGCTAGATTTGAAACCAGGACCTCCCATCTCTGGGCCTGACTCTCAATCCACTGAGCCACCCATCTGCCCCCTGAATTTTTTTTAAACCCTTCCTTCTATCTTAGAATTAATACTGTGCTTCCTAGCTGTGTGACTCTGGGCAAGTCACTTAATCCCCCATCCCCTAACTCTTACTGCTCTTCTGCCTTGGAACCAATACATAATATTGATCCTAAGATGGAAGGGAAGGGTTGTTTTTTTTGTTTGTTTTTTTAAAGAATCAATACTGTGTCTTGGTTCCAAGACAGAAAGGTGGCAAAGACTAGGTGATGGGGGTGAAGTGACTTGCTCTCAATTCACTGAGCCATCAGCTGCCTTCAAAACATAGAATTTTTAGAGTTAGAAGAGCTCTTGGGGGGACAGATGGGCGGCTCAGTGGATTGAGATCCAGGCCTAGAGATGGGAGGTCCTGGGTTCAAATCCGACCTCAGATACTTCCTAGCTGTGTGACCCTGATCAAGTCACTTAGCTCCAACTGCCTAACCCTTGCTCTTCTTCTGTCTTAGAATTGATACTAAGTGGGGCAGGTGAGTGGCTCAGTGGATGGAAAGCCCAGCTGCAAAATGGGAGATCCTAGATTCAGATATGGCCTCAGACGTTTACTAGCTGAGTGACCCTGGGCAAGTCACTTAACTTCCATTGCCTAGCCCTTACTATTCTTCTGCCTTGGAACCAATACACAGTATTGATTCTAAGACAGAAGGTGAGTGTTTTAAAAAAAAAAAAAAGAAGAGCTCTTGGAAGTTATCTGTCCCAAATGATTAGGAGCTATTTTGCCCAATTATATGAGAATAAATATGACAATCTAGGGGAAATGGATGAATATTTACAAAAATACAAATTGCCCAGATTAACAAAAGAGGAAACGGAATACTTAAATAATCTCATCTCGGAAGTCATCTGGCCCAAAGCCTTCATTTGTACAGGTGGGGAACTGGGGCTCAGAGGGGACCGGATGTCCTCACAGTGACTTAAGGGCAGTGCAAGGGCCAGAATCCAGGTCTCCCAGTTCCCAGTTCTTCACGCTGCTCTCTCCAATGTATGTTCCCAGTCTATGAGCAAACACAACTCATCATGTTGGCCTTTTTCTTTCTGGCTCTGGTTTCTTTCCCACCCACCACCTCGATTCCAATCCCAAAGCAAATATTTTATAGGCCATCAACTAATCCAGTGACAGTCAGGGGGTGAAAGCATAATGCCACCCCTTTTCTTCCAGCCGTCTCATTCTTCTAGGACCATTATTCCCTCCAATAAAATTAGCACAGCGAAACAACACAAGAGGACAAAAATCACACTCACACTCTGAACGCTGCCTCTATAAATGTTCAAAAGCCTCAGGGCCCCGGAGGAATTAAAAATACAACAAAAAACCTTTGAAACCCTCTAATTCAATTCTCTCCCAGGTTCCAGCCGAGCGAGAAAGTAACTACTACCGCGTCAACCTCAGTTCGACAACATCCCTGACAGATGGTCCTGCAGCTTTTGCTTGGAGACTTCCATGGAGATGGAGCTCATGACACGATGAGGCAGCCCATCCCACCACTGGTCAATTGCACCGCAATGGACTCACTGCTCGTGAACACTGACGTCATTCTCACTAAGCAGTCGAGGCCTCCGCTACGGAGACCCCCCCCTCCCCCCATGGGAGATTTCCATTGCAAGGCGAGTTTGTGTCCCAATTTTAAATGGTTTCTTGTTGATATACAAGTCTATTTCACCCTGAAAAAATCCAGGAAACGAAAACTCAAACTTATGAAAACATACCGATGAAGGGGAAATGATTCATATTACAAAAAGACTTTTCAATGGAAAAAATAAGATAGAATTTTGCTGCTTTACTACCGGTGTTTCCTTGGGAAATTCACTGATTTTTTCTGAGTCACATTAAAGGAGGGGGTTGTTCTAGTTGACCTTTGAGATTCCTTTCAACTCTAT
Source organism: Monodelphis domestica (assembly GCF_027887165.1). Classification (NCBI taxonomy): domain Eukaryota; kingdom Metazoa; phylum Chordata; class Mammalia; order Didelphimorphia; family Didelphidae; genus Monodelphis; species Monodelphis domestica. Next base: position 503,928,589 of record NC_077228.1, read on the forward strand.
ATTTATAAATCACCTCTTTTAAAAAAAACCAAACAACTTTCCTTCTATCTTAGAATTAATACTGTGCAGGGGCAGCTGGGTGGCTCAGTGGATGGAGATCCAGGCTTAGAGACAGGAGGTCCTGGGTTTAAATCTGACCTCAGGCACTTCCCAGCTGGGTGACCCTGGGCAAGTCATTTAACCCCCATTGCCTAGCCTTACCACTCTTCTGCCTTGGAATGATACACAGGATTGATTCTAGGATGGAAGGTGAGGGCTTAAAAAAAAAAAAGAATTAATACTGTGTATTGGTTCCAAGGCAGAACAGTGTATAATTAGAATTTTGTACCCTTGGACTTCATTTCCCAGCATCCCACTTTCATCCTCACGTTGCATCCTTACCTTTTTTTTTTTAACCTTTATCTTGTATCTTAGAATCAATTCTGTGTATTGGTTCCAAGGTAGAAGAGCAGTAAGGGCTAGGCAATGGGGGTTAAGTGACTTGACCAGGGTCACACAGCAAGGAAATATCTGAGGCCAGATTTGAACCTAGGACCTCCTGACTCCAGGCCTGGCTCTCTATCCACTGAGCCACCCAGCTGCTCTGTGACTGAATTTTAAAACAAAGGTTCACAGAATTTTACATCCATCGTTGAACAAGACCATTGGAATTCATTTAGTCGAACAGAGGAATCAAACAATTTGTTTAAGGTTACACAGGTAGCAAATGGTAGAGCCAAGATTTGAACTTGGGTTTCTCTGATTCAAAATCTAACCTTCTTTCCAGTTTACAGAATTGTGGACAACATGATTTTTCAAGCACATACTTATTACATGAAATGCTGTCTACTTGTAGAGATAGCTATATATGCATGTACGTAAATGATAATCACTAAGAACCGTATTTAAAATAATATGTGATCAGAAAGAATAATAACCAAGTCTATTAATGATATCTCTGTTTTCTACTTTGACTTTTGGGAGATAATTACTTTGTCTTTTCCCCAGAGTATACATATTACATGTACTTTCCCAATTACATGTAATAACAATTTTCATTTTCTGAATTTTTTTCTGAAATTATTTTCTGAATTTATAAAAAATTTTCTGAAATTATAAGGTCCAAATTGTCTCCTTCCTTCCCGTCCCTCCAAACTCTTGGGGATGGTAAGCCATTGGATCTGGGTTATACCTGTATTATCATACAAAACATACTTCCACATTGGTTATGGTAAGAGTCTACTAAAAGAAAACCAAAACCCCCAAATAAGACCATAAACAGACTAATGTGAAAACAGGATGTGACGTGGTTGTTGTCAATAAACCGTCCGCTTACTTATTGGCTCCTAGAAAATATGGCTCCCTGGCATGAACTTCCCAGGCTTCTAAAATTCAGATTGATCTCCAATGAGCTGTTTGACCTTGGCTAAATCATCTAACCTCTCTGGGCCTTCATCTTTTCCTCTGAAAAGTGAGAGGTTTGGCCTGGATGATCCCCAAGGGCTGATGCTGTGTGTTGGGCAATAAATAAAAGCACCTTCATTTGAAGGGAGAGTCTCTTAAATGATTACTGTTGGGAAGAGAAACATAAATGCATCCGTGATGTTTCCGTAAGCACAATTAGTAAATTTCCTGATTGTTCTTCCTTGGGTGGCCACCACTGAAGAGTCTGTAAAGATTCGATATTCAAAAAAAAAATTCATGCAGAATGAACTGGAAACAAATTCTCAGTTATTTGGGTTGAAAAATGACTCAGTGTCTAGCTCCCTGCTCAGCCCAGGACTCACGTGGGCACGGGAGAAAGCAAGACTGGCTGCCAACAAGGAGAAAACCAACTAGCTGGGTCAGGAAATGAGTTGTTTTATCCCAGCAGGATGCAGACAACTTTCTGAGAAGGGAAATCTCTCTGCTTCGGATGGGTGCCTCTGCCAGACCCCACTGGATGTAGCTAGTCAGCTCATTAGCCCAGGAGGACCAGAAGGCAGATAGGCGCCTCCTCCCGCCCTCCTTTCCCCAGGGAAGACTCCTGGGAGCTCTAACACTCACCAGGCTCAGCTGGCCTCCTGCGTCTGGCCACGAATCATTGTTTCCCAATGGGGGATGGGGGTCGGGATTGCGGGGCGTAGGGGGGAGAGGGAAGGGATGGCCTTCTCTTGCTTGTTTGTTTTTAATTCTCCTGGTGTCCTTTTATGCTCTGGCCTTTCATTCCCACACGCATGCTCACACGCTCCCCAGGCGATGGAGGCATCTCCTTTGATTACTGAAAGGAATGTGTGTGGTTTGGGGAGGGGAATAAGGGCTGGGGGGGGGAAGGAAAGAGGAGACAGAGGAAACTGGGGGGGGGATTCAGATGAAAACTGGGGCTGGGAAAAAAAGAGGACCCACCGAGTGAAGGACCCCATTGTAAGCCACATGCGCTCTAAAGGTTTTCAGGGCCTGCCATAGAGTGGGGAGCTGAGCAGATAAACAGAGGCTCTCAATCCAGGGAAGGACAAGACAGTCTGGATTCTCTTTCTCTTTGGGTGGGGGTAGGCTGGGTGGGGGTTATTGTACAAGAGGGATTTGGCTGAATGTGAAATGAGTCAGAATTTGGAGGGGTGGGAGGAAGGAGAGAGGGAGATGAGGATAATGAGGGCGAGAAACCTGGGGAGAATGTTCAGGAAGCTCCCAGAGCCCCTGGGCTTTGTGGGTGACAAAGGCTCCGAAGCAAGTCTGAGTCCCACTGATGACACTGATGGATACACAGAGAGGCAAAGAGGCATAAAGACAGACAGGCAGAGTAAAGAGGAAAAGGGGAGAGGGAGGAAGAGAAAAAGAGGGGAAGAGGGAGAATGCGATGGATATAGAGTGAGGGAAAGAGAAGAAGGAACAAAAGCCCCAAAGGAAGAGAGACACACACAGAAAAGTAGAAAGGAAGCAAAAGAGAGAAGGAGAAACAGAGGAAGAAAGAGAGAAAAAGGTGAGAAAGGAAGAGGCATAGACAGAGAGAGGAGTGGAGGAGTGAGCATGCATGTGTGCATATGTGAGAGGCGCAGAGATATTGTGAGATATATATAGAGAGAAATAGATTAATATCCATGTATCTATACCTATCTTTATATATGTCTCGCTCCACATGTATGGAGAGAGAGACAGACACACACACAAGTTTGAAAACTGAGAGAGAATGAGAGTGATATTGAGAACTATTGAGAGAGAGAGAAAGAGAGGAAGAGAGAGTATGAGAGACAGAGAGACACACAGAGAGACAGAGAAAGACAGAGACAGAAAGACATAGAGACAGAGACATATAGAGACAGAGAGATACAGAGACAGAAAGATAGAGACAGAGAGACAATGTGAGACAGAGACAGACACAGCGAGAGACACAGAAAGACAGAGAAAGAAACAGAGATAGAGAACAACAGAGAGATAGCAAGACAGAAATAGAGAGACAGAGACACAGAGAGAGACAGAAGGACAGAGAGACAGAAAGACAGAGAGAGACAGAGACAGACAGACAGAAAGACAGAGACAGAGAGACAGAACGACAGAGAGAGACAGAAAGACAGAGAAAGAGACAGACAGAGACACAGAGAGAGAGAGAGAGTCCACACCTGTATGTGTGTGTATGAGAGGTACACAGTGTAGTGGGGAAAGGGCCAGCCTTGGAAGTCACCCTTGGATTTCTCACTTCAAGATCTGCTTCTGCTGGGCTAGTTTGGTGACTCAGAGCAAGTCCAGCAATCTCTCACTGCCTCAGATGGCTCTCTATCTATGATGATCAGTGCCCCCCTGTTCCCCCAGCACCAGGGGAAGAGCTGAAACTGTCCAAGTGCAGTCTCCAGACTCAGGCCTTTTCAGTGGGCCCATCAGATCAAAACTATTTTTATGATGCAATAAGATGTTTGCATTTCTAATAAGGTAAATGAGAGCTATAACCTACTTAATGCAAAGTTCTTGGGGGCATCCTCAATATTTTGTGAAACTGTAAAAGAGCCCTGAGACTGAAAAGTTTGGGAACTCCTGGTGTAGAGGCTGGACAGCCAACCTCTAAGTCAAGGAGATCTGGGTTCAAGACCCCACTGAGCCTTCTTGACTGAGTAACCCTTGGCCAGGCACTTCTGGGCACCTTTCTAAAACTGTAAATTGCATTACAATGCCAATGCCTCTCCATTGGGAGAGGAAGTTCCCTGCATCAATGATATCTCAGAAGGAGTCCCTATTTTCTGTCTCTTAATGAATAAACAAAGGAGGAGATTAGCAAGTCTATATTTGAAATCTACGTTTGGAAAGATGCAGAGCCCATATGGAAGGGGTACTGGATTTGGAATCAGTGGGTGTGGGTTCAAATCTTCCCCCTCCTACTTAGCAGCAATGTGACCTTGAAGACTTCATTTACCCCACTGGGCTTGTTTCCTCATCCATAAAATAGAGATTGGGGGATTCTACCTAGATGATCTTGAAAGTCTCTTCAAATCCTAAGTCCATGATTCCCGTAACTGCTGTAAAATTGTGTGTGTGTGTTCCTCTAGAGTTAAGTGGTGACAGGGATGACACAGAGGTATGTGAAGACCATAGTCTTGACACCAACACAAGAATAATGGATGATGGAAATGTTCATATTGTGTATTCATTAAGTTCAAAATAGTTTGTTGTTTTTTAAAAGATACTTTTTATCCTAGAATCAATTCAAAGTATCTGTTCCAAGGCAGAAAAGTGGTTAAGGGATAGACAATTGGGATCAAGTCCAGGGTCATACAGCTAGGAAGTATCTCAGGTCAGATTTGAATCCAGGACCTCCTGCTTCCAGTCATAGCACTCTATCCCCTGAGCCACTTAGCTGCCCCCCAAATGGGGTGTTTTTAAAGCCTTACCTTCTGTCTTGGAATTAATACTATATTGGTTCCAAGGCAGAAGAGTGGTAAGGGTTAGGCAATAGGGGTTAAGTGACTTGCCCAGGGTCACACAGCTGGGAAGTGTCTGAGGCCAGGGCCTTCCATCTCTAGGCCTGGTTCTCCATCCACTGAGCCATCCAGCTGTCCCCCCAAAATAGTTTTTAAAAGAAATTTTTTGTAAAGGAAAAAAAGAAATATGCTCAATTATACTTGAGAACGTTGGGGAAGATAGGGCCAGACAGGTAAGAAGTAGGTTATGTGGGAAGGTGCTCACCATCACAATGTTGGCCAGATGGGCAGAGACGAGTGCGTAGACCCCTCCAGAGGAGCCGACGACTGGCGCAGTCATGTCAGCCACAGACACAGCCAAAGAACCTGTGGTAGGAAAGACAACGGAGACCCTTAAGTTCGTTGCATTCCTTCAACCATATCTTGCCCCATCAGCACTGAGGTTCCACTGTTGCTGGTGAATCGTTGCATGGCATAAGGTTCCAGTGGCTCTGCATTCAATCTTCTGGACAAATTCTGGGGGTAGAGAAACACGCTAGGCTTCCACCTGTATTTGCATCAATTGCAAAATTATTCATTGAGTCTGTGTGCGTTTTCACAGCACTCATCTCCAACTTCATAGAATCACGGAATCGCAGAGTTGGACGGATCAGCTAACCCAAGCTAAGCTCCAAAAAGAATCTATGTTATAACACGCCGAACTAGTCATCCAGTCATTGCTTTACATCATCCCATGAGAGGAAACCCACTACTTTCCAAGGTAGCGCATTCCACTGTAGGATGACTTTAATTGTTGGGAAGTTCTTCCTGATAAATATTCTTCCTTGCACCATCCGCCTATGAGTCCTTGATCTCTCCTTTGGGGCCAAGAGTCATAAGTCTAATTCCCTCTCCATTTTTGTTGTTGTTGTTGAGTCATTTCAGAAATGTTGACTTCTTGTGATCCCATTTGGGATTTTCTTGGCAAAGATACTGGACTGATTTGCCATTTCCTTTTCCAGCTCGATTTACAGATGAGGAAACTGAGGAAAACAGGGTAAAGTGACTTGCCCAAGGCCACACATTAAATATGAGGCTGGATTTAAATTCAGGAAGACCAGTCTTCCTTTCTCCAAGCCCTGTGCTCTGTACACTATGGTGCCACCTAGGTTTCCCCCTTCTTTCTCCATATGATCGCTTTTCCAAATACTTAAGAGTGATCTTATCTCCCCTTACCCACTCAGGCTTCTCATCTCCATGCTAAACATGCCTAGTTCATTTGGGAAATATATGGGCAGCTAAGCATCAAAGAGGATAGAGCCCTGAGCCTGAAATTAGGAAGACCCGAGTTCAAGTCCAGCCTTGGATACTTATTAGCTGTGGGACCAAGGGCAAGTCACCTACTCTTGTTCTGCCTCAGTTTCCTTAACCATAAAACTAGCACTTAACTCCAAGGATTGTTGTGATGAATAAATGAGATAATACTCATAAACCTATAGTAAGCATTTAATCAGTGCTTGCTTCCCATTCCTCCAACTGATATTCAGATGGTATCGGTTCATGTTTGTTCAACTGAATTGAATCTGCCATCTTGTCTGTTCTACCTTGGATGCTATCCAGCTTTTTTTTCTTTTTTTTTTTAAATCCTCACCTTCTGTCTTAGAATCAATACTGTGTATCAGTTCCAAGGCAGAAGAGTGGTAAGGGCTACACAATAGGGGGTTAAATGACTTGCCCAGAGTCACACAGCTTTGGAAGTGCCTAAGGTCAAATTTGAACCCAGGACCTCCCATCTCTAGGCCTGGCTCTCAATCCACTGAGCTACCCAGCTGCCCCTATCAAGCTTTTCAATAGCTTCCTTAATAGTAGTAGTAGCCAGGGGGAAGCTGGGTGGCTCAGATGGATTGAGAGTCAGTTCTAGAGATGGGAGATCCTGGGTTCAAATCTGGGCTCAGACACTTCTCAGCTGTGTGACCCTGGGCAAGTCACTTAACCCCCATTGCCCAGCCCTTACCATTCTTCTGCCTTGGAACCAATACACAGTATCGATTCCAAGATGGAAGATGAGGGTTTAAAAAAGTAGTAGTAGCCCAGAACCAAACCTAGTCTTCCAGATGAAGCCTGGCCAGGAACAGTGTGACTCTCACCTCCTTATTCCTGGACACCAAGTTTCTCCTTTCACCTTTGTCTTTCTATCCTTCCCCACACTAAACTGAGTCATCTTCCTGAGTTCAAATCCAGCCTCAGACCCTTACTAGCTGCAAGACCCTGGGCAAATCACCTAGCCTTTTTTGCTAGTCACTCTACAGCAGTCTCCCTTATGCCTCAGGCTCCCCATCTTTTGGGAGACCTAGTTCAAATCTCATGTATGACCACAGGGAAGTGGTCCCTTCCAGCTCTAAAACCAATGGTCCTATAATCCTAGAGCTTGTGAAATGGGAATATTCCTTGTAATAAAGCAGCTAGGTGGTCCCTGACTGTGTGATTCTGATCAAGCCACTTAACCCCTCTCCATCTCAGTTTTCTCATCTGTAAAATGGGGTTAATAACAGGACCTGCCTCTCAGGGGTATCGTGAAGGTCAAATAAGATAATAATTGCAAAGGGTTAGCCCAGTGCCTGGCATACTTAATAAATGCCTTTTTTCTTCCTTCTTGCACTCAGAGCAATCTGGAACAATTGCTAAGCCCCTTCTTCCATTCCCCCCTCAGTAAGAGTTAGGAAAGGCTAACTCTTTTAATGGCAACCTCCCTCCCTTCTCTTCTTCCTTCCCAGACGTGCCTGGCTAGAGCAGAGCTAAATGAAAGAAGCCTAACAGCCATCTTCTAGGTGGTGCTTTGGAGGAGGGGGAACATCCTCGAAAAGAAAGCAATGAAGAGAGATGACGGGCAGGTGGCGTCACCAGAGGAGAGGTAAACAGTGATGAACCCAGGTCCAAGGCAGACAAACTTCTGGGCTGGGTAGGAAGAGGCTCCAGAGGGAGATGGCTGATTTATTGTCCTCTTCTCTGTTAAGTGTGATCAATGGCCAGGGCTTCCCGGGAAGGGCACAGGAGGCTAAAAATAGCTAGAAGGGCCAGCCCGGAGGCTCAGCGGCATTTCAGGGGAGATGAGAGGTGACTAGGTAGGTAGGACTTGGTGAGTGTGCAGAAATCTCCACAGGAAAAAAATGCCCTCAGGCCCATCAGCCCTTTCCTTAGTAGATGATGGAGATGGAAAGAAAAGGGTGGCAGATGCCCAGCTTCCTTGGCTAGACAGTTTTCAGGGCTAATTAGAATAGATGCAGGGGGCTAGCTATTGGGAAGGATATAAAGAAAGACATCCTAGGCAGCTGGACAACTTAGACCAGGCCTGGAGAGAGGGGAGGTTCAAATATGACCTCAGATATTTCCTACCTGTGTGACCCTGGGTAAGTCACTTACCACCATCCCATTGCCTAGCCTTTACTACTCTGCCTTGGAACCAATATCTAATATTGATTTTAAGACAAGGTCACACATCTTTCAAGTACGAGGCAGAATTTGAACCCAGATCTTTTGACCCTCAGGCCCGGCACCACACAGGCTTTCAATTTAGAGTCACTGGCTTACAGAAGGATAGGAAGTAGAATACCAGGCCTGGAGGTGAGAGAATATGGGTTCAAACCTGGTTTCAGACACTTTCTAGCTGTGTGACTCTGGGAAAGTCACTTAACCTAAACTCCTAACCCTTGCTGTTCTTCTGTCTTAGAATTGATAAGAAAGAAGGTTGGGGATAGGGGAAAAAAAAAGTATAGGAAGGTTCCAGGTTCAAGGGGATACAACAATACTTCTGGCCAAGATTCTCCACAGGCCCCAAAAGGAATGGATGGAAGATCTGATCAAACTCTTTCTACTTTGCTCCCATTCTATCTCTTTCCAGTCTTGCAAGATTCAGAAGTCAAATCCAACACTGGAAACAGATACACTGGGGTACTACATCTCCAGATAAACCCTACAGGGCTGCGATGCCTTGATTCATGAGAAAGTGGTACAGTGAAAAAAGTCACAAGTCCTGAGTTCAAATGCTGCCTGTGGTGTTGGATCCCTGTGTGACCTTGGACAAATAACTTAACTTCTCTGGGCTTCAGTTTCTTCATCCTCATGATGGGGTGGGACATAATGACCGTTAGGATTTCTTCCAGATAAAAGTATGATTGTAAGATATTTAGCCTTTTGGTATCAGTTTCCTTGTCTAGGAAATGATGCGCCTAGACTGGACAGCCTCTGAAGTACCCTCCAGGTCTAAACCTATAATCCTATAAAATTTGAATTTCTGTGGACAGGAAGAATGAAGTGTATTTTCATCCTTTCAAAGACTGTGCCAGAAATACCATGGACTGCAATGAAATCATTAGACCCTTCATCATCCTTACACCTAGGATTTTAAAGACTGCCATTATGGAACCAGAAGTAGGGTTGGGTGGGTCCAATGATCACAAGGAAGAAAAAAAATGGTAAACAAATTAGAACTCCCCAAGTCCACTTCCATCAGCTCTCCTCCCATTTTAATTAGGTATTGATCCATTGTCAGTTAATTTCACAAGGCAGGGTCAGCCATAAATTAGGAAAAAGAAATAAAATAAAACCAAGTCATGAAATAAACCAGCACCATGATGTGCATGACAATGGATTGGGGTGGGAGATCACTGCAGTGCGGACACGACACAAAGTAGAGCTTGGGAAAAGATGAGCTGCTTGGTTATTGTGCTACAGCTTGGGCAGAGGAAGTCCCAGGCTCCCTGGCTTCATTTCTCTCCTGGACCCAAGTTTCCCTCTTCAGAGACTAGATGGAGCAAGTTGCTGTTCCTGTATCTTTTCCCTCTCATCTCCACTCCACCACAACCTGTCTCTGCTCAGAGAGAAATGCTGTGGAGCTTTAGACAAAGTAGGGCTCTCTAGGCAGTGTTTACTAACAGCAGGTAGAAGGCACTGATATTCATCCAATTAAGAGGTCAGCAGGCCAAGGCCACACAAATCTATTTTGGATTCCCTGGGAAAACAGAAATTCTGTGTCCACCCCTGTCCATGGTACTTAGGGTTTATCCCACAAAAATCAGGCTGTTTCTATTGTGTGATTGTGAAAAACAAGCCATCTATGTTCTTAGATTTAGAGCTTGAGGGAAACTGAGTCATTGAGACTTATTCCATCATTTGATGAAAGAAGAAACCCTCAAAAAGAGAGATTATTTGATTTGCCCAGGTTCTCACAGCAAGCAGCATTTAAGGAAGGATTTGAATCCAGACCTTCCCAAGTCTGACTTCAGCACCAGGCCATCTAGCTATCTAAAAGATCTCCAAATAACTCTTTCTCCAGGGTCCAACACAGGGCTGAAGGAAATAGTTAAGACACAGGATGGGAAAGAAGAAACCAGGTCAACTAGGAGGAAAAGTTAAGAAGTCTAGAGTTTGGGGATAAAGGAAGGGCTTGCTGATTGGAAAGGAGGCAAAACAAGAAGATCTAGAAAGAACAGAGTGGCCTTTTAGGTCTGTGCCAAGGCAATGGAGGAACATGAGACCTTGTGTCTGTAATTTACCCAAGTTGTACAGTGTTTGTTCTTCTGAGATGTTCCACGAACCCTGCAGGGTAGTCAAAGTAATGTGTGTATTGCAACTTCCTGTGGAATTGTTGCAGGAGAGATGTCCTCTGGAGAAAAATGGAGGCAGGCCATGTCCCAGGGTCATAGTCTTTGAGGACTAAAAAACTGCCTTTGTTTTCTCAAGTGATTGGCCATGGAAAGTATCAAAGACACAGCAGCAGGGGCCTAACTGACCTAGGCAGCCCTGCTCCAGCCAGAGTTTGTCTGATTAGTGAATGTGCCGCTTTCCCCTCATTCCCAGGAGATGAGAATTTCCTCTTGGTTTTTCTCATAATCTCATTTTTCTCCTCCAACTGTCGGAGAACATTTAGAATCTCATTCTGTCTCACCTAGCTTAATATCAGCCGCAGATCATGCCTGTATTTTCTACTGCTTTGTTATGGGACCTCTGGGTCACTCAGTTCCCTGTTCTACAAAATGGGCAGGTTAGGTCTTAGGGGTGGCTCAAGTGGGTACTGTCCAAGGTAGCAGTGCTGCCTTTCAAGTACTTGGGGAAATCTCACCCTAATAAAGGAGACTGAAAGGGAGAAAGGAGTTTTGTGTGGGCGGAGATCATCACCCCCTTCCTGCCAGAGCCCCCCTTGGCCACACTCACTGTAGTTTGTTTGCTAGGCTGGATAGAGTTCTGCTCTTTTGATTGCAATTTTATTGCTACTGGGAACAGATTAAGACCTCACTAACACACACACAGCAGGCGCTTGGAAAACCTTATAAAAATGCCACCAATAAAATCCATAATGTGATGAGATTTCTCCCAAAGCCTACAAAGCCAGATCTTGGCTTATTTCCCTGCAGAAATCTGCCCATTCCTCCAGTTCTTATCCTTTCAGAGCTTCTCACTGGGCAGTGTGGGAGGCAACCTGGGGACTGCATCCTTCTTCTTGGATTTCTCGGTGTTTTGATTCTGGTACAATTACAGAGAGGAGACAAACAATTTCTCTTTGAAGGAGCAGAGCTCTCTGCTCCAGACAAACTGGGTTATTGGATGATCCAGACATGACACTCTATCTCCCACCTCTGCATTTTTGCACAGGCTGTGCCTTTTGCCTGGAGTGCTTTCTTTCTCTTCTCATACCTCTGCCTCGGAGAATCCTTGGCTCTCCTCTACAATCTAGTGGTCTTCTCCTACGAGAGGCTTTTCTTGGTTGTATGCCCTTAAAAATGAATTCCTATCTATTATGTATATAGTTTGGGGTTTATTTATTCGAATACAAGTCATTTCTCCCCACACTTCTTGAAGACAAGGGCTGTTCTAGTTTCTTACTTTGTATTCCTTGGATCTATCACAGTGCCTTGGCCTATAGTGGGAGAATAATAAACACTTGTTGAATTGTAATCTCTGAATTAATTTCTCCCCTCTTGTGACCCCCCTACCACTCTCTCTCTCCAACATCTTCATTTTAAGATATGCCAGAGGAGGATTCACCTGAAGATCAATGGAACCTATGCCCAAGAGTCCATGCAGGTTAAGTAACAAATTCTGCACTCATAGCTCCTTTCAAAGGCAATAAAAAAAATCAGCGACCCTCTGTGCACATGGTTTGGCATCAAGGAAAATTTCCCAGCCAGTTTCAGGGTGGCCAGCTCAGCTGAAACTGGCCCCACTTACCTGCCACAACACCGGCCACATAGACAAACCCAATACGGGCAGCTCCGTGCACCATCTCCAACGGGACACCCACCAAGAGCTGCAAGACCACATTGAGCCCAAGGTGTTCTATCCTGTATCAAAGAGAGACAGAGACACCAGACAGAGAGAGAGAGAGAGAGAGAGAGAGAGAGAGAGAGAGAGAGAGAAGAGAGAGAGAGAGAGAGAGAGAGAGAGAGAGAGAGAGAGAGAGAGAGAGAGAGAGAGAGAGAGAGAGAGAAAGAGAGAGAGAGAGAGAGAGAAGAAGAGAAGAGAGAGGTCAGATGAAAGTGAGAGAGGAGAGAGAGAAAAAAGATGAGATAAGAGGGAGGGAGAGAGAGGAGAGAAAGAGAGAAGAGATGAAAGGGAGAGAGAAGAAAGAAAAGAGAGTGAGAGAGATGAGAGAGAGGAGAGAGAGAAAGATGAGATGAGAGAGACACACACACCCACAAAGAGAGAGAGAGAGAGATAGAGAGAGAGAGAGAGAGAGAGAGAGAGAGAGAGAGAGAGAGAGAGAGAGAGAGAGAGAGAGAGAGAGTAAGTATACCATTAGATGGTCTTTGGAAGAGGGTCACTCCCTGTACCCAATATAAGAATGTATGCTCAGGGACAGGAGGGGATTGCAAGAAGCAACATCCATTCTATGAAGAGAAGGCTGGAGCTTCTTGTAAACCATATTGTGGCCAGGTACAGCAGGTGAGCACCCAGCCTGCTATGCCCAGTCTCTCCCTCACTGCCTTTTCCCTGGTTCTGGAGAAGAAGAAAAACTGGAGTAGGGTATAGTGAATAGAGAGACAAGACTCAAAGGGGATGTCATGCAACTCCCAGCTGCTGAAGGGAATGCTGGGAGAGGCTTCTTTGTATCTTAGCTCTCTTGGAGGCTCAGTTCAAGTACCATATCCCATGTGAAGACTTTTCTGGTTCTGGGGCAGCCAGGTGGCTCAGTGGATAGAGAGCCAGGCCTAGAGATGGGAGGTCTTGGGTTCAAATCTGACATCAGATACTTCTTAGTTGGGTGACCCTGGGCAAGTCACTTAACCTCAGTTGTTTAGCCCTTACCTGTCCTCTCTTGGAACCAATATTTAGCATTAATTCTTAGTATTAATAAGGACTTTTAAACAAAGATTTTTCTGGTCCCCAACAATTATTAGTACACTCCTTGATCTTGGTCCCACTAAAATTATTCTCTTTCTCTTCTTTTTTTATTTATTTATCTATGAATATAATGTTTTCTCCAATAGTGTATAATTTTTTTTTTGCTTTAAATCCTTTTTTATGAAATAAAACAGGTCTCATGTGTATAACTTTCTTAAAGGCAAGGATTGCTTTGTTTTAATTTTTCTATTCTCCTAGTACCTAGAACAGTGGTAAGTATATAGAAGTGTTGGAAACAACCTAGTATAGTGGAAGAGAACTGGATTTGACGACAGAGGGCCTGGGTTCCAACCCCACTGCTGATGCTACCTGAATGACCTCAAACAAATCACTTATACTCTTGGGTCTCAGTTTCCTCATCTGTAAGATGAAGGAGTTGGACTAGATGATGGTCCCTTCCATGTTTAAATAATGCTATGATTTTTATTAAAGGGATTGGATTTGGAACCATAGAACCTAGATTCAAATCCTGTCTCTTTTACTTATTACTGTTTGATTGTAGGCAAATCACCACATCTCTCTGGACTTCTATTTCCTTATTTGTAAATGACTTTTACATTTCCTTTTAAGGTTAAATCTTATTCTAAAATTGAATGAATGAGGTCAAGAAATACCATCTAGATGAGGGTCCAGGATTCAAAGCAGCTGGTAGCACCATAGTGCACAGAATGCTAGATATGGAGTCAGGAGACCCAAGTTCAAATTCTGCCTCAGACACTTACCAGCTGTGGGACCCTGGGCAAGCCACTTAACTTCTGTCCACCTCAGTTTCCTTAACTGTAAAATGGGAATTACAATGGCACCTGCCTCCTAAGGTAGTGTGAAGATCAAATGAGACAACATTTGCAAAAAGGACTTACCCCTAGCCGTGTGACCCTGGGCAAATCACTTAACCCCATTTGCCTAGCTCTTGCCCTTATGTCTTTTTTTTTTTAAACCCTTACCTTCTGTCTTGGAGTCAATACTGTGTATTGGCTCCAAGGCAGAAGAGTGGTAAGGGCTAGGCAATGGGGTTCAAGTGACTTGCCCAGGGTCACACAGCTGGGAAGTTTCTGAGGTCGGATTTGAACCTAGGACCTCCCATCTCTAGGCCTGGCTCTCAATCCACTGAGCTACCCAGCTGCCCCCTTGCCCTTATATCTTAGAGTTGTTACTAAGGCAGAAAAAAAGTTTTTAAAAAAGCACCTAGCAGATGGCCTGGCACATAGTAGGTGCTAAATATACTTATTCCTTCCCTTCTCAAGATTCAGTTCTTATCTCTGAGCCAAGTCTCTGTCAGTTACTCAAATACTTTGCCACTTGTTTAACCTGTCAGAGGAGTCCTGTAACTCCGACATGTGGATTATCTAGTGTGGGCTCCCATGGCCAAGGTCAGGCCTCAACTGCTCTAGAGTGAACCACTGTTAAAAGGACCATAGATTGAGAACCAGAAGGGACCCCAGGGACTATCTAGTCCAACATCCTCATTTTCCAAATGAGGAAACTAGAGGCCCTGGAGGTAAGTGACTTACCCAAGGTCAAGCAGGTTATAAGCAATAGACTCAGGATTCAAACCCAGCTCCTTTGCCACCAGTCACCTCAGAGCCCTGATCCTCCTAACATCCATCTCAGCTCTGGAGAGTGGCTCCAGTGGGAAAGAAGGGGAAGAGAGCCCAGGATCATCATGGGTGGGAAGTTGGGGAAATGAGGATGCCACGGGATCCCATGGAGGAAGAAGAGGGCTCTTCTTAGGGCTTCCTCCTGTACCGTGGCTGGCCTCTTTCTGTCCCAGCATGCCATCTCCATGCTCTCTAATTGGCATGAGCCCCTCTCAGCTGGTCACTCTTTCCAATGACACAATCCGACTGATTGATCAATGTCCAGCTGCCTCAGGAACGGGCTGAATGGCCAGGGGGATGAATGAGCCCAGGCACCCCCACCTCTCAAAGCTGAAGTGGGGGTGCTCTGGGGGAGAAGAGATTGACTGGCCCTCCACCTGCCTCCTCTCAAGCCTCCAGACCTCGAGGTTCCCTGTGATTTTAGTTTTAGAAGCGTCCTTTGGCAACCACCTGGATGCCCCGCCAGCCCCCGAGGATCCCCCTCCTCCAGCCTGGCAGGGTAGTAAATTAGGGACTGAGACAATTACCATGTTAAAGGCTCAGCAGGAAGTACAACTCACAAAGGGTCTCTCAGGCATGGGCAGCCTGGCCAGGCTCTCTTTGAGAGCAGGGGAGAAACAATGGAGCCCTGGGAACCAAAAGCTAGGCTGGCCTCATCCCCTCCCCAACGGGGAGACTACTCCGCAGGGCAATGGGTCAGCAGGTCACTTTCCCCCAAAGTTCAGTGGGAAGCGAGATTGTTTGCCCTTTTGATGTGAGTGGAGGGGAGAGCTAGAGGGCCGGAGCCCCCTTGGACCCACCAGTGACCTGGAGGCCTGGAAATATGCCTGCCTGCTCTGGTGAAGCTCGCCCAGCATGGCCTCCCGCCATCCCTCGGGTGACCACTTCGCCAGCAAGCTGGCCTTTGTCATGGAAATGCAGCAGGGCCCTGGCTGATGGCCCCTTTCCCTGAAGAGAGCACCCAGGCTGGGAAAGCTTCAGAAAGGAAGATAAAATACTGATTCAAGTCGGGGAGATGAGCTTCGCCTGCCTTCCATGGCTGCGACCCTGGCAACGATCCACAGACGGGAAGGAAGTCGGAGGGAGATGCCACCCGGGCACTCCTTGGCTCCCTGGCCCTCAGAAATTCAACTGGCGTCTTATCAATTCATGGGGTCTGAGATCAAGAGCTAGAAATGGCCTCAGAGGCCGTTTATTTATCTTTTTAAACCTCTACCTTCTGTCTTAGTAACACAGAAGAGCAGTAAGGGCTAGGCATGTGGTTAAGTGACTTGCACAGGGTCACACAGCTTGGATGTGTCTGAGGCCAGATTTGAGCCCAGGACCTCCCAACTACAAGCCTGGCATTCTATCCACTGTGTTACCTAGCTGTTTCCCAACCCCCTCTTTTTATTTTATTTTATTTTATTTTTTAAACTCTCACCTTCCATCTTAGAATCAATACTGGGCATTGGTTCCAAGACAGAAGAAGAGTAAAGGCTAGGCAATGGGGGTTAAGTGACTTGCCTAGGGTCACGTAGCTAGGAAGTATCTGAGGCCAGATTTGAACTCAGGACTTCCCATCTCTAGGCCTGGCTCTCAATCCACTGAGCTGCCTCTCCCCTACACTACTTTTAAAGAATGTTTATTATAAACTTACTAGCCAATCACAAAAATGAATAACCAAGTAACCATTCAAAATAAAGAACAGGATCATTCATCAAGGCTCTTTCCTGGAGCACCTTCATTAGTAAATCCCAAGAAAGGAAATAAATAAGAAATCTGGAGGGCAGCTGGGTAGCTCAGAGGACCAAGAGTCAGATCTAGAGATGGGAGGTCCTCGGTTCAAATCTGGCCTCAGACACTTCCCAGCTGTGTGACCCTGGGCAAGTCACTTAACACCCATTGCCAAGCCCTCACCACTCTTCTGCCTTGGAACCAATACACAGTATTGATTCTAAGCTGGAAGGGAAGAGTTTTTTAAAAAGTCAATAAGTTTCAGAGTTGCCTGAAGCTCAAAGAGGTTGGGATTTGCCCAAAGCCCCACAGCCAGGAAGTGTCCAGAGGCAGGACATGAAACGACTTCAGTCCATCGGTCTATCGACTCCCGTACCCGACAGTTGCCAAACAAGCCCATTACTATTGCGAGTGACTTCACGAGTGATCCTGGCTTGGTGAGGGAAGCACAGGGCGATCACTACTTACCCTGCATGCATGAAGATGTAAGTCAGGTAGCGCCAGGCTTGGGCTCGGAGCTGGGGGTGGTAAACTAAAGCGTTCTTCAGGTAGAGGGGGTGAGTGACCTGCAACACAAACTGATCCAAGGCCACCCCGTTGTAGAGAAAAAAGGCAATCTGGACAAAAGCCAAGGAATGGAGAGTCTCTGTTACTAAGGCTGGAAATGCCTGGGAACCTGCCTCCTTTTGCTAACCCTCTGAGTTCCAAGAGTGAATTACAACCACCTCTATCACCCAGGAAACAAAGCTGCTGATTAGGGCTGTAACTAGGGTGAGGCCACTAGGGCTCTGCCCCAGGGCACCTAAATTTAGAGAGAAACTTAGCATGCATTCTTTCAATGTCATAGAAGTCACTATAGTAACTAATCCTTCCCTCCCACTCAGCTGAATTTGTCTTATCTCTCTGGATTTTTGGTTTCCTCATCTGTAAAATGACAGGTATTGACTACATGACACAGAAGGTCTCTTCCAGCTCTAAATCAATGCTCTTAGGAATCTTCTGCTTTAAAAGCCATTGTTCCCGCTGCTTGCCCCAGGTGCCAAAATTGTTCATTATGGCTTGGATGTAGGGAAAATCCTGTAGAAACTGTAATGCTACTGGACTACATCGTTACTGTTAATTAGTAGTGGTAGTAATATTGGCTGGCATTTATATAAGGCATTTCTTTTGCATGTTGTTTTTGTTTTTTAAACCTTCATTTTCTGTCTTAGCATCAGTTCAAAGATAGAACACTGGTAAGGGTTAGGCAAGTGGGGTTAAGTGACTTGCCCAGGGTCACACAGCTAGGAAGTAGCTGAGGCCACATTTGAACCCAGGACCTCCTGACTCCAGGCCTGGCACTCCATCCATTATGCTATCTAGTTATCCTTGCAGTAAAGGATACAAACTATACAAACATATAGTACCTTATTTGCAAATGTGAGGGGAATAAAAGAAGAGGTACTCAGTAGCAAGTCTCTCTCTCTCCCTCCCTCCCTCCCTCTCTCTCTCTCTCTCTCTCTCTCTTTCCCTTTCTTTGTTTCTGTCTCTGTCTCTCTTTCGATTTCATATTACTGTAACATACCTCAATTGTCCATGTGGGATCTGGGTTCAAATTTGATTTCAGATACTTCTTACCTGTGTGACCCTGGGCAAGTCACTTAACCTCCATTGTCTAGCTCTTACCATTCTTCTGCCTTGGAACCAGTACACACTATTGATTCTTAGAAGGAAGATAAGGCTTTGAAAAAAAAAAAGAAAGAAAAGAACTCTCCTGGAGGGGTTCAGATTTGTATCCTTCCTACTGTAGCTCCCATGTTGGGCTCCTCAAGGAGATAATTATTCAAACAAAGAAACTTGAGACTGCATCTTCAGCTTCCCTATGTAAGGAATTCATGCCTCTTATACCTGGCCTACAGTCATGGTTAACCCAGCATGGTAGAGTGGAAAAACACACTGGATTTATAATAAGAAGAACTTAGTATCTATTCCAAGATGAAAATTGTAAGGGCTTTTTATAATTTTTTAAATTCTTAAAAAATTTAAATTTTAGAATTTAAACTAAAAACTTAAATTTTAATTTTTTTAAAATTAAAACTTTAAATTTTTTAAATTTAAATTTTTAAAAAATTGTCCATGTGGGCAATCTGGCATACCTCATAAGGACAAGAAACTGGATACTGGAAAGTACCTTAGACTGAGAGTGAGAAGATCTAGTTTTGAATCTTGACTCTGATATTTACAAACAATGTAATCCTGAATGAGGCACCAGCCTTTTTTGGCCTCAGTTTTCCCTTCTGTAAAATGAGTGTGAAAATTACCAGTCCCACAAAGCTGTTGTATCTCGAAATGTCTTGTAAAATGAATTCTTTATTATTGACAATAATTTTTTTGATAATCCAAGTTCAGGCACTGAAATTCTGAAACTTGGCTTATTCTTAATGGTTAAACAGCTTCTACAATATATTTCCTGACTTTCTTTGGCTTCAAATGAGTAAACAGAACATACGAAATTTCACTTTTTCTTGATCATCATTACAAACAAGCATTGTTCCATGCTGAAATACTGATAGTCACTGGGAACTGAATGAGACTTAGTGCCAGAAGAAATCAATAAAAACAAGACAATTTTTTTAAAAACAGGGATGAGCCCAAGCGGGAGTGGGAAGGGCCAGGTCACAGATTTTTACAGGGCGGCTAAAATCACAGACGCCAAATGGTCCCAAACTGTAGAATTTTTCTAATTCTTGTGTCCGGTTTTTAATTTTCTCCTTTTGCTTTCCTTGTTGCTTTTTTGATTTTCATCTATTGCTGTTGACAAAATGTCACTCCTCTCTATTTCCCTCTCTTCTCTACCATAGGCTGGGCAACCACATAACCAGGCTTGTTACGTTTGTGTTTAAAATAGGGGTGACTTGGGGCAGCTAGGTGGCTCAGTGGATAGAGTCTTAGATGTGGAGACCAAAGGATCCTGGGTTCAAATGTGACCTCAGACACTTCCCAGCTGTGTGACCCTGGACAAGTCACTTCACTCCAATTGCCTAGCGTTTACTGTTCTGCCTTGGAAATGATACCTAGAATCGAATCTAAGACAGAAGATAAGGATTTAAAAAATAATAATAAAACAGGGGCAACTAGGCTGGGGAGAGATGGATACACTGAATAAAGTGTGTTGTTTTTATAGGTTTTGTGGCAACTGTTGCAGAACCCTTTCCCCCTTACCGGAGGGGTTCCATGTAGCTAATAATGCCACAAGATGGTTGCTACTAGATTACTGTTCTTGTGCTCACTGAGCTAATCCACAGCCTCGAGCACTGTGGGAGTAGTAAGTCAGTTCTCTCTCAGGACTCCAGGGAGCCATTCTGGCCACTGAAGCACTAACCAACCCTACAGGCGGTTGATGAGCTGACAATAAGCCCTGCTTTGAGAGGGAACTCACCATCATCATTCTGGACTCTTAAATAGGAGTTAATAAATGGATTAACATTGGTCTCTGATATCTAGAAAAGGAAATAGTAGGAAGAGCCCTGGGAGTGGGAGTCAGAAGATCTGAGTTCAAGTGCTGGTTCTGCCATTCCCTACCCAGGTGACCTAAGGCAAGCTGCTTATTCTCCCAGGGCTTCAGTTTCCTCATCTGTGAAATGGGTATAATAACACCCCACTGTATCTAGCTCACAGACAAGCTGAGAGGTTCAAATGAGATTTGAAAATTAACCGAAAGGCTCGGATGGAGTCAAGGCAGCAGACCAATGAGTTTGGGCCAATAGATCAGGTCTTCTATAATGCGGATGAAAGTGAGAGGCAGTGATGCTTGTTTATTTATGTATTTTTAATTTTTTAATAACCCTTATCTTCCATCTTCGAATCAACTCTGTATATTGGCTCCAAGGCAGAAGAGTGGTAAGGTGATGGAGGTTAAGTGACTTGTCCAGGGTCACATAGCTAGGAAGTATCCAAGGCCACATTTGAACCCAGGACCTCCCATCTCGAGGCAAGGGCCTGGCTCTCAATCCACTGAGCCACCCAGCTTCCCCCATGTGATCCTTGTTTCAATAGCTCTTTGATTAGTAGGAACACCACAGAAACACGTGAGAAAGAGAGAGATCCGTAACTCTGTGGAAAGAGCTGGAATGAGGAAAGGCAGCATGGGGAGTTTCTAGTGGCCAGGCTGGACATCCAAAGGAACAGAGACGGTGTGGGGTCTGGGAAGGGCAGGATGCTTCCTTCTCTACTGTCTTCAATTAAAATATTCCTAAATTCGATCTTCAAATAGGAGACTTCTATTCTGATAATGCACACTTGTTCCAGATTAACAGGTGACTCTATTAAAAATATGTTGAAGTCAGATGTGCATCAATAAATACTGAAATGTCACATCGTTTGTATAATAATTTATTTCTAGGAGAGGCAGTAGGGAGTGGTGGTTAGAGTACAGGCTTTAGCATCAGGTTAGATCTGGGTTTAAGAACTATTTCTGACATATACTGGCTATCGAGACTGCTAGGTGGTATAATGTAGAGTGCTGGACTTGGAATCAGAAAGACCCGAGTTCAGATCCTGCCTCAGATTCTAACTAGCTGAGTGACCTTGGGCAAGTCTCTCTTAGCCTGCTTCCTTCTCTGTAAAATGGAGATGATAATAATAGCAAGCTGCAGTGTGCGCCCACACACATGCACACTCACACACACACACAAACACATACGCCCACACCCTGCTGTTGTGAAGATCAAATGAGATAATATATGGAAGGTGTTTGGCCAGCTTTTTTTTTTTTTAAGCCTTTGCCTTCTCTCTAAGTATCAGTTCCAAGTAAGAAGAGCTGTGAGGGCTAGGCAATTGGAGTTAAGTGACTTGTCCAGGGTCACCCAGCTAGGATGTAGGTCAAATCTGAACCCAGGACTTCCTGATTCCAGACCTGGCACTCTAACCACTGCACCACCTAGTTGCCTCTTTGGCAAGCTTTAGAGGGCTGTATTGATGTGAGCGATTATCATCCATCAGAATGCTCCTTGAAGGTGGAGATCGTCTTTCTTCCTGCACGTATTTGAATTCCTGAAACTCAGCACATTGTAGGCATTTCAAAAAGGCTTACTAATGCTGAGGTCTTGAGCTCAGTGGCCCAAGGCTTGGGTGGCTTTTGTGGCTTCCTGGTCATCAGAGTACCATTCATCAACTGAGGACTGGAAAATCTGTATGTCCCATAGAGGGGGTCATTGTTGCAACGGGATTAAAAAAAATAACCTTTACCTTCTGTTTTAGAATCAATACTAATTAAGGGTTCCAAGGCAGAATAAGTGATGTTTAGGAAATTGGAGTTAAGTGACTTAGCCAGGGTCATATGGCTAAGAAGTATCTGAGGCCAGATTTGAACCCAGGACCTCCCATCTCAAGGCCTGGTGCTCTATCCACTGAGCTACTGAGTTGCCTCTGTTTAACTGAATTTTCCTGAAATCACAAATGGGAATTTGTTCTTCATCCCCCAAGCCTTTTCCTCTAGAATTGTCAGCAACTCATCTGCCCTTCTCCACTGCTCCTCACCTCACGCCTGGAGGGGTCTGCCTCTGGGGCTTCACTCCACCTTCCCCCCTTCCCATCTCCCCAGGAAGTACCACGTGCCTCCAGAAGAGTGATGGCGATCATGAACCAGGGTGGGGGGCAGCAGGTGTAGCTGTCATAGTACCACTTGCGATCAATTTCACGCGGTAGGGTTTCATAGGCAACATGGCGGATCAGCCGCTGGGAGAGACTCAGTCCTTTCTCCTCTAGTAATGCCTTGCTGCACAGGCGCCGGTTACCTTGTAGGATGGCCTGTCGAAAGCTGTTGGACCGCTTGTTGCTCATCTGTGGAGAGAAGGCCAGAAGTGAAATCTCAAATGGAGCATTCCCTCCCATTCCTTGGGTCATCCTGCCTGGGTTAGGGGTAAACATTAGAGAGAGCCATTTTCCTGGCTCATTTGCCTCTCCTCATGAGGGTAAAGACATAAATGAGCTGGAGAGTGGGGAAAGGAAGAAAGAAGAGAGGAGGTCCAGGACTCAAAGGGAATTATTTGTGGGCCTCACTGATTTCCCCCTACTGTCCCAACTCATGCCACTCTCAGAGATGCTGATCCCTGGATGCTTTAGGGCAATGATGGCAAGTCTTTTAGAGATGGAGTGCTGGGCCCTGCCCACATTCTATTCACCAGACCAAGAGAGGGTAAATGATGTGAAAAAATGTCATCAGGCATGTTGGAGAGGGAGAAGGGAGCAGCTTCATCCAAGGCCCTTTGCCTTTCTAGTAACAAATTCTTGAGGGGGTGGCAAGGGTGCCCATAGAGAGTGTTCTGCATGCCATCTTTGATAACCATTCCATAGGTTCGCCATCACTGCTTTAGGGAATTGAACAGAAACCCCCAGGCACATGACTGATGGAGCTCTGTTCCCTTAAGAAATGGGGATCAAGAGATGTTTTCAGTGCTCCTAGAGAAGGTGATAGTAGAAGGGACTAAGGTAGGCAGGAGGGAAAGAACTGGGAAAAAGCCCAAGGGAGATGGATGCTGGGGCCTTGCAGGGCAGGAGAGATTTATTCTGTTCCCCAAGCAGCCAAAATCTCAGGAGAGGAGACTCTCAGAATAAGAGACCAAGATGGGTCAAAGAGAAATAAAAACATATTGAAGCTATTGAAAAGCAGTGTGATACAGTGGATTTGGAGGCAGAAAATGGGTTCAAACCTTGGGTAAGTCAGTTAACTTTAGTTTCCTTTATCTCCTGTAATGAGGGGATCTGACTAGATGCCCTCTAAAGTCCCTTCTAGGAGGCAGCTAGGGGATGCTGCGGATAAAGCACCAAAACTAGAGTCAGGAAGACCTGATTTCAGATCCAGTCTACAACAATTACTGGCTATATGATCCTAGAGAAATCATTTAACCTTCATTTGCCTCAGTTTTCCAATTTGTAAAATGGAAACACACTGAAGAAAAAAAATGGCAGATCATTCCAGGTATCTTTGCCACGAAAAACCGGTGGATGATGTCCATGAGATCATGTAGGGCTGGACATAATTGAACAACTAAACAACAACCAAGGCTCCTTCCAGTTAAAAATCTGTGATTCGTGGTCTTAAAAGTTGCATTTGGATGAACTTGACCCAGAGGAAAAGTTCCATTCCTGGTGGGCCTGGCATTCAAGCTCCAAGTTCAGGATATAGGATTATAGATTGAGAACTAGAAGGGAGCTTGGAGGTCATTTAAGGAAGCAGCATGGTACGGTGGAATGAGCACTCTCTGGAATCAGAGGATATAGGTTTGAATCCTACCCCTGATACTAGGTCACTCTGTGATCTTAGACAAAATCACTTAAACTCTCTGGACCTCAGTTTCTCATCCATAAAGTGGGGTCATCCTACATAGCCTCAAAGGTCCTTTCCTAATCTCCGTCTATGATCCAAGTACAACCCTCTCATTTTACAAATGAGTAAATTGAGACCCCAAAGTAATTCCCCCAAGGTCACAGGGAAGGTAAAAAAGCAGAGCTGAGCTCTAAAGCCACATCCACTGATTGCAAAGCCAGTATCCTTCCCACTGGACTCCGCTGCCTCCCAAATGAGCTCACTTTTAGTACATTACTTGACCGCCAACCCCAAGCAGTGAAGGCATTTTATTAGACTTCCAAGTTGAGCCCGGCAAGAGTCAGCCTCACCTCTTCAGGCCGTACTTAACCCCTGCCTATGACCACACTAACCACATCCTCGGCGTGGCTCTGCCCAGCACCGTGAGGCTGTCTTCTCTTTCCTCCCTAAAGGATCAATTACAGTCCTTCTCCCGACTTTGGGCCTTTGCCCTCTCTTGTCCCTCTTATTCTCCTTCTTCATCTCTGCCTCCTGGCTTCCTTCAAGTCCCAGCTAAAATCTCACCTTCTACAGGAAGCCTTTCCCATTCCCCTGAACTCTGGTGCCACCCCTCTGTCAAGCATCTCCAATTTCTCCTGCTACATACCTGGTTTGTACCAGTCAGCCACCAGTTGTCTCCCCGATTAGACTGTGAGCTCCTTGGGAGCAGGGACTATCTTTTCTTTTTAATCCAGATCTTCCATCATAGGATCAATATTGCGTATTTGTTCCAAGGCAGAAGAGCAGTAAGAGTTAAGGGACTTGCCCAGGGTCACCCAGCTAGGAAGTGTCTGAGGGACTGTCTTTTGCTTTTCTAGGTATCCAGTGCCTGGCAAACAGTAGGTATTAAATATGTGTTTATTAACTGATTAACCTAACCTCTTTTTGAACTTGGTTTCCAGCCAGAGCGAGGTGAAGAATCAGTGATGAAGAATGGGACTATTATCCTGGTGCCTTTCCCATGGTTCTTTGTTGTTATTCAGTTGTGTGCAACTCTTTTTCTTGGTAAAGATAGAGCAGTGGTCTACCATTCCCTTCTCTGGTGGGTTCCCATTTTACAGATGATAAACTGAGGCAAATAGGGGCTAAATGGCTTGTCTGGGGTCACAAAGCTAGTAAACCTGAGGCCAAATTTGAACTCAGATCTTCCTGATTCCAGGTCCAGTGCTCTATCCACTTGACTGATAGTTCTACATGGTCATTCTTTTTAAAAAATAGAAAAACAAACAAACAAACAAACAAACCCTTACATCCATCTTGAAGTCAATACTGTGTATTGGTTACAAGGCCAAAGAGCAGTAAGGTCTAAGCAACGGGGGTTAAGTGACTTGCCCAGGGTCACACAGCTAGGAAGTATCTGCAGTCAGATTTGAACCCAAGACCTTCCATCTTTGGGCCTGGCTCTGATTCTCCTGAGCTACCTAGATGCCCTCACTGCCACTTCTTTTGACCTTTATAATCCTCAAGTCCAGTAAACACAGCTCTTCAGCTATGCCCAGAGCAGCTGTCTGGGGATTATCAGATTATTTGGGGCTTCAAACACTCCTATTCACCTATGGATTTCTGGACCAGACACCTTCATGCAGTTATTATATGGGGAGAAGTCCAGAGCCAGTGTGAGCATGAGCTCATAGATGGCTATGGTGAGTGGAGACACTAAGGGCTTTGTAAACTGTAACGAGCTACTGGAAAGTAAACAATTGCTATTATTATTTGATCAAGTGTAGAGGGGAGGCTGACGGGCTCAGGATTAAATCAGAGAGCTGGGTGACATCTGGAAAACCAGGCAAGGGTTTGCAGGGAACCCCGGCTGCTCCCTGCCCTAAAAGCTCATCTTTGTTCATTACAGCATTCTCCCAGCAATGCTCTCTGGCAGGAAATCAAATTGCGGCATGATCGCCAAAGAATCAAAATTGCAGGAGACCCAGTGGGCACAGGAGAGAGTGGCTGGCACGCAGAAATAGTCTGAGGCTTATCGCCAACCAAGGTGGGCAGGGAGAGTGGACTGTACTCCAAGTCCTCTGCTCTCACCCCTGCCCAGGAAACCTTTCCTGAATAACCCAACTGGAATCTCCATGGTTCCTCTACTCCTGGGATCTTTGAGCATTTCATCTTCGCTCTATTCATTTGTTCCAATTCACAGATTGCTTTGAAATCCATCTTAACCAGTGGTTTCAAGTGTGCACGCTTCATCTCTCCAACTCTTGAGATGGGACCACATTTCCTCATCTTTTTAACCCCTTCCCTGAGCACTCAGCCTCTTTTCTCTCCCCCAGTATCTGCAAAGGCTCACACGCACACACACACGCGCACACACACACACGTACAGTTTTCCTCTCCTTTCCTCAAATATCACACTTTATTTCCTTCCTTTTCCTCTGCCACAAAATCTGTGTGCATAAAGAAATTCACATATTTTCTCTCTCCTCTCCCTCAATATAACAGACATACAGAACGACACATACAAGGGGCAGCTAGCTGGCTCACTGGATAGAGAGCCAGGTATGCAGAAGGAAGGTCCTGGGTTCCAATGTGGCCTCAGAACACTTCCTAGCTAGGTAATGGGCAAGTCACTTAAGCCCCACTGCCAAGTCCTTATCGCTCTTCTGCCTTGGAACCAATACACAGTATTGATTCTAAGATGGAAGGCAAGAGTTGAAAACAAAAGCAAACAGAAAAGAAAAGCACACACACATAAACATATACACTTTCTCCCTCCTCTCCTCAACATATACACACATTTTCTTGTTTTCTCTTCCCTCCTTTCCTCCCTCTCTCTGTCTCTGTCTCTGTCTCTCTCTTTCCCTCTCTCTCTCTCCATCTCTCTCCCTCTCTCTCTCTTTCTCTCCCTCCTTCCCTCCCTCTCTCTCCCTCCCTCTCTCTCTGTCTCTCTCTCTTTCCCTCTCTTTCTCTCTCCACCTCTCTCTGTCTCTCTCTGTCTCTGTCTCTCTCTTTCTCTCTTTCCCTCTCTGTCTCTCTCTCTTTCCCTCTGTCTCTCTCTCTTTCCCTCTCTGTCTCTGTCTCTCTTTCCCTCCCTCCCTCTCTCTGTCTGTCTCTCTCTTTCCCCCACTCTGTCTTTGTCTCTCTCTTTCCCTCTCTCTCTCTGTCTCTCTCTCCATCTCTCTCCCTCTCTCTCTCTCTTTCTCTCCCTCCTTCCCTCTCTCTGTCTCTGTCTCTCTCTGTCTCTGTCTCTCTCTTTCTCTCTTTCCCTCTCTGTCTCTCTCTCTTTCCCTCTGTCTCTCTCTCTTTCCCTCTCTGTCTCTGTCTCTCTCTTTCCCTCCCTCCCTCTCTCTCTGTCTGTCTCTCTCTTTCCCCCCCTCTGTCTTTGTCTCTCTCTTTCCCTCTCTCTCTCTGTCTCTCTCTCTCTCTCCCCATCTCTCTCCCTCTCTCTCTCTCTTTCTCTCCCTCCCTCCCTCTCTCTGTCTCTGTCTCTGTCTCTGTTTCTCTCTGTGTCTGTGTCTGTCTCTCTCCATCCTTCCCCTCTCCTCATATATCCAGCCCCCAACAGGACACTTAGGACCACACAGTGCTGACACTCAAGTCTAATATAGGAATGGACACCCCCACTCAGGCACCCATTGACAAGGCCAAGGTTGCTCCTTCCTCCCCACTAGTGCCAGCTCCACTTTCCTTCAGTGATCTTTATTTCCCATTAAGGAATGTCCAGCTCTGAAGAAGCAACACTGGCCCCAACCCTGAGGCCTGAGTGTGAATATCCTATTATTGACATCCTGTAGGGCAGGAAGCTTGGCTTATTCACTGGACCATCTATATTGCTCTGGGTGGGAAGTAGAGACCCTGGCTGGGGCACTTGGGGAAGATGACTGGTCTCTGAAAGGACTGAACCCTCACCTTGATCTCATCAGGCCTGGCCTCTATCTGGCTCTCTGTAAACCCCCAAGCATCCTCCCTGTGGATCACCTTTGGTTCTACTCATTAAACTCAATTTGTCTTCTGGGTTCCTCAGATGTTCCCAGGAGTCCCCCTTAAGCGGAAGGAAGCTCCTCTAGGCATACTGAGCAGGGACCTCAGCCATCAGGTCAGGCTCCCTGGGGAAGGGAGAGTAGTCCTTCTGCTCCTCTAAGAGCTGACCCAAGGGTAAAGTCAGATGTCAGCTAAGATAAAAAGAGAGGACCAATGTGAGAACTGGAAGAGGACCTTGGACACTATCTAATCCAACACCCTCCATTTTAGAGGTGTTTTATAGGTGTGATAATGTTACTCTCTCCTACTTAATAAACTCTAGTGGCTCCCTATTGCCCCCGCGATGAAATATAAAGTCCTCTGTTTGTCATTTAAAGCTCTTCAGAAGCTGCCCCCTTTCCTATCTTCCTACTTTTCTTACTTTACTCCCTTCCTTGATCTACTGGATTGGCATACTTGCTGTTATTCCTCATATACCATTCTCCATTTCCCACTTCCATGCCTTTGCACTGGCTGTGCCCCATGCCAGAAACGTTCTCCCTCCCGACCTCTACTTCTGCCTCCTTTAAGACTCAGTTCAAATTCCACCTTCTCAGGAGGCATTTCTTGGATTAACTCTACATATTTTGAATGTACCTAATTATTTACATGCTGTCTCCCCCATCAAAATGTGAACTCCCTGAGGGCAGGCATTGTTTTTTTTGGTCTTTAATTGTACCCTCAGCACGTAGTGGAGTGCCTGATACATAGCAGGTGCTCAATACATAGTTGTTGCTTGCTGACAAAGTAGGTTAGTCAGTGGAAGAAAGAAAACTGAGGTCTCAGGTTTCCTGATTCACACCTAATATTTATTATAATAAATATTGATAAGTAAATTAAAAATGATTATACTCATTTACATTTAATATAATAAAATAAATAATTTCTATTTGTTTAGTAATTAATATGATTATAATATTTTCATAATAAATGTAATATTATACTGGTGACCTCCCTAATCATTCTGAAGGAAGTATTTCACACAGATTACTGATATCATGATGGATGAGGACATTACTTCCAATATAAAGGTTTGTCCCCTTATAAAGCTTTAGGTGCCTGGATCTGTGATTTTATCCATGTAGGCAATTCCTGGGGGCAGCTAGGGAATACAGTGGATAGAGATCCAGCCCTGGACTTGGAAGATCCTGGGTTTAAATCTGGCCTCAGATACTTCCTAGCTGTGTGACCTTGGGCAAGTCCTTTAACCTCAGTTGCCTAGCCCTTACTGCTCTTCTATTTTAGAGTTGTTACTAAGACAAAAGATAAGGGTTTAAAAAGGGAAGGGGAGAAAACTCCTTGTGAGGAAACTCCCTTCAGTACCTGTTCTTCACCCCATAATCTCAGGGAGTGGCCTGGGCAATTTGCCCAGGTAACACAGCTAGGATGTGTCAGAGGTAGGACTTGATCTCGGGTCTTTCTGGTTTCCATACCAGTTTTCTTTTCACTGTGATACAATGACCCCTTCCACAAAGGCAGCTAGGATGAAAAAAATTTCAGGCTCAGATTCTTAACTTAGCTGTGTGACCCTGGGCAAGTCACTTAACTTCTATTTATCTTTATTTCCTCATCTGCAAAATGAGAATAATAATAGCACTCATCTCACAGAGTTATTGTGAGGATCAAACTAGCACTTTGTAAAGGGCCTGGCACTTAATAAAACCCTCGTTCTATTCTCTTTTCCCCTTCCAAATGGAATGAGATTTACTTTTGCACATACATATCTTTTCAATAAGCTTTACTAGGGCTTAGAATATGGCGGTGCGCTCTCCATGGTGGTAGGTAGGGAGCAAAGTGGAGAATGCATCAACCTTGGAGACTCCTCTTTCTCCATTCAATTCTGGCCAAATCGCTAGCTGCATGGCCCTTCACCTCACCTTGCTTCCCTTGGTTCCTCATCTGTAGAATGAGCCGGGGAAGGAAATGGCCAACCACTCGGGTATGTCTGCCCAGAAAACCCCAAATGGGCTCACCAAGTCGGACACAACTGAAACGACTGAAGAACAAATTCTCTGTGGTTCCACTTGGGACAAACCCTGCAGCTGCCTATTCATTCCTCTTAGAGAGCCCTTGAACATCGCTTCTGAGGGACCCTCCTTGGTTCTTCCAAAGGCAACATGGCTGATTTTATGGAAGAGGATACTGAAACCCAAAGAGAAGATGAGTGGCAGAGCTGGGACAAGGAGGCTGCCTCCTCCTGCCTGCCAGCCAACCACCGATTCCTCCGGACCAGAGCAGAAAGACACCCCCACAACATGCCCACTGCAGCCTGAACCAGGTTCAAATGAAACGGGGAAACATTTCACAAAATCAATAAGAAAATAAAAAAATGTCAGTAGGTGGCCTGCAGGGATTTTTTTTTTAAATCCTTACTTTCTGCTTTGGTAACAACTCTAAGAAAGAAGGGCAAGGGGTAGGCAAAAGGAGTTATATAAGCCAGGAAATATCTGAGACCAAATTTGAACCCAGATCTGAAGATGAGTCAGCTAACTTTCTCTAGGGATCTATTTTTTTTTAACCCTTATCCTCTTTCTTATAATCAATACTGTGTATTGGTTCCCAGGCAGGAGAGCAGTAAAGGCTAGGTGGGGGTGGGGGTGGAAGGGGTGGGGGGGGGTTAAGTGACTTGCCCAGGGACACAGCTAAAAAGAATTTGAGATCATATTTGAACTCTGACCTGGTGCTGAGTCACCTAGTTTCTCCTAGGAATCTTTTTTTTTTTTAACCCTTATCTTCTGTTTTAAGATCAGTACTGTGTATTGGTTCCAAGGCAGAAGAGCAGTAAGGACAAAGCACTGGGGGTTAAGTGACTTGCCCAGGGTCACACAGTTAGGAAGCATCTGAGCCCATATTTGAACCTAGGCTTGGCACTGAGCCACCTAACTTCCTCTAGGAATCTATTTTTTTAAACCCTTATCTTCTGTCTTAAAATCAATACTGTGTATTGGTTCCAAGGTCGAAGAGCGGTAAAAGCAAGGCAATGGGAGTTAAGTGACTTGCCCAAAGTCACACGTCTAAAAAGAATTTGAGGTCATATTTGAACCCAGGACCTCTTGTCTCTAGGCTTGGCTCTCAATCCATTGAGCCACCCAGCTGTCCCCTCTAGGGATCTTTATGTAAGGCTTAGTGGCCCCTTTTTTAGGGTTTGACCCAATTGGACGCCATATCTGAGATCTTCTCTATCAACCATTTCCTAAGTGAAATTCTCCTGTCTAATCTCCCTTCCCCTTTGGTCAGTGTGAACAGTGCCCTCCCACCCTTGACAATAACCACCCTCCAAAGGCAGACAGTCCTTCCCAAATCAGACTGGACAGAGCCCCAAGAGAAAGGGAAACCCTGAGGCCTTTGTCCTTTCCCATCAACACAAAGGCAATCCATCCACGTTAGCCTGTTACCCTCCAGTGCAGTCCGGAGAGAAGCCCTAACTAGACTTCTGCCAGGGAGCAGCAGGGCTCAATGCTGAAGAGATGGTGGGGCCCAGAGGCGGAGTACCTGGGCTGGCTTGCTCACCAGGTTGACGAAATCCTGGTAGCAGATGTGTCCATCCGAATTGCTGTCGGCAAGGGCCAGGAGCACCTCTCTCTTATGTGGGTCCAGCTCGGACCCGTGGCTTTCTAAGAGGCTCCGGAACTTGCCTGTGCTGATGTAGCCGGTGTTCCCAGGGTCAAACTGCAGAAGGAAGGAGAGAGCAGGGGCATCAGAGATGCTGTTGCTCCAGTACAGGTTAAAACAGATGAACTCAGGGGGCAGCCAGGTGGCTCAATGGACTGAGAGCCAGGGCTAGAGATAGGAGGTACTGGGTTCAAATCTAGCCTCAGACACTTCTTAGCTGTGTGACCCTGGGTCAGTCACTTAACTCCCATTGCATAATACCCCTTACTACTCTTCTGCCTTGGAACCCCAATATACACTATTGATTCCAAGAAGAAAGGAAAGGGTTAAAAAAAAAGAACAGATGAGTTTTATCCAGCCCTCTCCCCTGAAGGGAGATCAAGGATCCCCTTCAGAGCTAACCTGAGCATGATTTCTCATCCATCGCCACTTGGGGCTCATCTAGGGCAGCGGGATATAGCCTAGCAGCTAGAGCTCAGGACTTGGAGTCCGGGAGACCCAAGTGAGAAGCCTGCCTCGCACACTTACTTGCTGTGTGACCCTCGGCCAATCCGATGACCTCTCTCAGGTTCAAGTCAGGTTAACAAAATCTAATGGATTTATTAGGATTTTTAAAAAGTTCTTTCTGGTTTTAGATTCAGTTGGGTTTCATTTTCAGGTCAGTTTTATTTTACTGTTTCCTCCCATTTCTATACTCAATTCCCTTATTGAGAAGGTTGGAAAAACAAAAACCATTACCAACGTGGATACACTAGCAGACAAATTCCCACGTTGGCCATGCCATTCATACACATAAACACACACATGTATATTCATATAAAAATATGCCCCCTCTGAGCCCATCATCTCTCTATCGGAGTAGCATCCAATGGGCATCAATTAGTTACTCGCTTACTTATTAAGTGCCAGGAGCCACACCAAGTGCTGGGGGAGACAAAGAAATCAAAAAGACGCTCCCTGCCTTCCAGGCACTTACCTTCTAATGTAAGGGGCAGGGGCACCAGTGGAAACAATAAACTAGAGCGATACGAGATCTAGAGAGAGTACACGGAAGGCATCGAGAAGGGAGGGCGTTAGCTGACTCAGTTTCCTCATCTGTAAAATGGGGATAATTATGGCACCTACCTCATAGGGTTGTTGTGAGGCTTAAGTATATGAAGCATTTTGCACTTTAATTAAAATAATATTTAAGCTCTTATCTTTGTCTTATATTCAAGACTGTATGTTTCACATGCCCATGTAAAACCCAGTGGAATTGCTTGTTGGCTACAGGAGTGGGGTGGGAGGAGGGGAGGGAAAGAACATAAATCACATAACCATGGAAAAGTTTTCTTAATCAATTAAATAAAATTTTTAAAAATTATCTAAGTTTTAATGAAAAAATAAAAATAAAATTGAGTCACATGGGCCATTACTTATCCAAGTTCGTCAAGCTGATAAGGGGTAGAATTGAGACTGGAACCCAAATCCAGTGCCCCAATTGACCGGCCCTACTCCCACCTTTTCCTTAGGAAATCCATCCTAGAGGTGATTCCTGCAGAGTGTGTGCACAGGCTCTGCGGGGCTGGTCTTTGATAAGAGGCCAGAGAACACGTCCTCCGAGGAGGGGCGAGGGCACACAGCAGAGGAGAGGGTGCCAGGGATCTGGCTCTGGGCTCCCAGGGACCCGGCAGCTCTAGGACACCAGCGAGGCCCACCTGGCCTAGATGAGTCTCCCAGCTGAGCATCATTAGCAGGCCAAGCCAGGGGCAGGAACCGGGTGATGAGTCCCCTGAGAGCTGATCCAGCGAGCTCCACAGCCTGCCTGGTGCTTTACCCTGGCAGGGGGGGCTTCATTTAATTTGATGACAAGGCAGTCATTTCTCTCGCCCACGGAGGGGAAGAATCAGGAATCCAGGCAGGATTCCTACATCTGCAGAGAGGCAGCTGTCAGCTGGATGGATGGAAAAAACTTCCTAATAAGGAAGGCTGCTGAAAATGGGAATGGACTGCCATGGGAGATAGTGAGGTCCCCGTTATTAGAAGTCTTCAAGAGATGGCTGGATGACCACTCATCAGGGACACTGTTGCTCCAGTACAGGTTAAAACAGATGAACTCAGGGGGCAGCCAGGTGGCTCAATGGACTGAGAGCCAGGGCTAGAGATAGGAGGTACTGGGTTCAAATCTAGCCTCAGACACTTCTTAGCTGTCACTTAACCCCCATTGCATAATACCCCTTACTACTCTTCTGCCTTGGAACCCTAATATACACTATTGATTCCAAGAAGGAAGGAAAGGGTTAAAAAAATAACAGATGAGTTTCATCCAGCCCTCTCCCCTGGAAAAGAGGTAGCAAGGGATACTATAAAGAGCACAGGATTTAGATTCAGAGGAGCTGAGTTCAAATCCTGACTCTGCCACTTACTGCCTTGGCAACTTCACCTCCCTGGGTCTCAGTTTACCCAGCTATACAAAAGGGGTTGGACTGGATGGACTTTAAGGTCCCTTTCTGCTATAGATCAAAGATCCTATAATAGTCCTCTGAGGCTCCACCATCTCTCTTAGCAGGCACCTTCTCCACCAATGTCTCTCTTCTCTTTTTCCAGCCCCCACCCCCCCCAAAAAAACCCTGAACCTATCCTTTGTCTATTAGAGAAAGAGGTGAATGGACAAACATTTGCTGTAGCTAAGTCACCACGACTATGTTCCCAATAGGTCCTCCAGGAATTTGGCATCATCCCCCTATCCTTTGGGAGACGAGTCCTCTGGCTGGGGGAGGGAGGGAGGGTGAGCTCAGGGAAAGGGCCCATCTGCCCTCATTCCGTCTCCAGACAAAGGGCCACCTGCTCTCCTCCATCCCCTGGGTATTCTTCCATTGTCCTTGTGACCGTGCCTGCCCTCTGCGCCATCCCCCATACCCTCACCCTCCCACAAGCACATGACAGGGGTCCTAGTAGGGAGCGAATGAGCCAGAAAACAAATTGGAGTGAGTCCGAGGCAACTTTCTCGCTGCCAAAATCTTGCCCCTTCAAGTTGGGGCCAGGGGGGAGACTGGCACCCCCACTAACTCAATAGCAGGGACGGCTGAGCGCACATGGCGGGTGAAGTGGGGGCTGCTCCTAGCAGCAGCCAGATATAGCTGGGGAAGACAGGCATAAGGAGTATTGAGAAGAGAGATGGACCAGAGACTAATAGAGGCTGCTATGGGGGTAGAGGATAGAGGAAGAGAGCTTTAAAAATTTTACTAGCAGACTAGATAGTCCACTTACTCCCTCTTCACTCTGGACTCCAACCAAATCAAATTCTAAGCTTAAAAAGGAGGCTGACCTTACAAAAGAAAAGCTTGCCCAAACTGGGGAGTTGGTCTTAAAGATACATAACCGGGGGCAAATCATGTAACTCATGAGACTCATCTTTTACATCTGTAAAATGGGAATGATCGTACTTGTAGTAGAGGGGCAATGTTGTTCAGTAGAGATAAGGGTGGCCTCAAAACCAGAAAACCTGGGTTCAAATTCTGCTTCTGACACATAATGACTGGGGAACCCTGGACAAGTCACTTAACCTCAAAGTGCTTTAGGGCAACTCTCTAAAATGATGCTGCAGAGAAGATAAGATCCCATGTTTGATAGAAAAAGTTTCCTCACCTGGGAGTTCCCTATGCCAATATAATCTCAGGTCCAATCTCCATCTTTAATATCTGTAATGGCTAGCTCACAGGGTTACTCTGAGACTTCAATGAGATAATGTGCAAAAAGTGCTTTTGTAATATGTCACTTGGACCTAGAGCTTTGGACCTTGAATCAGGAAGATGAGTTCAAATCCAGTGTCAAACATTTACTAGCCATATAACCTTGGCAAGCCATTTAACTTTTGCCTTGGTTTCCTCACCTGTAAAATGGGGATAATAAGAGCACCTTCATCCCAGGATTATTGTGGGTATTAAAGAAGATATCTGTAAAGTGCTTTCAACCTTCAAGTATTATAAGATGACAGCTATTATTTATTATTATTATTATTTCATTCTTCTTGGCTGGGGTTCAGATAGGAATGTTTGGGATAAGTTGCTATCCTGCAATCTCTCACATATCTTCAATCTCCTGTCTACTGGCTGCTTCCCTACTGACAACAAATGTGCTCATGGCTCCATCATGTTCCAAAAATCCTCACCTCATCCACCTATCCCTGCCATTATCCCATATTTCTCCTCCCCTTTGTGGCTAAATTCCTTAACAAAGATGTCTACACAAAGGATGTTATCCACCTCCAGGGAAAGAACTGTTGAAGCCAGAATGCAGATGAAAACATAATTTTTCAGTTGTTTATTTGGGTTTGTGTTTGGGGGTTTTGGTTTTATTAGTTTACTCACTTACAGAAATGGACAATATGGAAATCTGTTTTGTGTGATAATACATGTATAACCCAGATCGAATTGCCTGCCAGCACTGAGAAGAAGGGAGGGAAGGAGATGAGTTCGATCATATAACTTAGGAAAACTTGTGTGAAAACGTGTTATAACATGTAATTGGTAATAAACAAACAAACAAATAAATATTTTTAAAAAACACACAAATGTCTACAGTAGAAGCTTCTACTTCCTTTCTTCTCACTCTTTTTAACTTCTGCAGCCTGGCTTATAGTCTCAACATTCAACTAAAACTTCTCTCTCTACAATTACCATTGATCTCTTAATTGTCAAATCTAATGGCCTTTTCTCAATTGGAGCCAGCCTTCCTTCCTTCCTTCCTTCCTTCCTTCCTTCCTTCCTTCCTTCCTTCCTTCCTTCCTTCCTTCCTTCCTTCCTTCCTTCCTTCTTTCCTTCCTCCTTCCTTCCTTCCTTCCTTCCTTCCTTCCTTCCTTCCTTCCTTCCTTCCTTCCTTCCTTCCTTCCTTCCTTCCTTCCTTCCTTCCTTCCTTCCTTCCTTCCTCCTTCCTCTGTTTCTCTGTGTGTGTGTCTCTCTCTGTCTCTGTCTCTCAACTTCCATATTGGAATCAATACTAAGTATTCCAAGGCAGAAAAGTGGTAAATGCTAGTGAATGGGAGCAAGTGACTTGCCCAGGACCACCCAGCTAGGAAGTGTTTGAGGCCAAATTTGAACCCAGTATCTCCTGTTTCTAGACCTAGTACTCTCTCCACTGAGCCACCTAGCTGCCCCAATATTTTCTTGACCTCTCTAAAGATTCTGATACTATTGATCATCCTCTTCTCCTTGATATTCTATTCTCTAGGTTTGGGAGATGGATGCTTTTCTCTCCTGGTTCTCTTCCTCCATATATGATTGCTCCTTCTCAGTCTCCTTTGCTAGATCTTCATCCCTCTACATGTGAGAGGCCTACAGAACTCTATCTTGGGCCCCCTTCTGTACTCCCTCATCACTTCCCATGGATTCAATTATTGTCTCGATGCTGATAATTTTCAAATCTACTTCTCCAGCCCTGACTTCTCGTCTTGATCTCCACTTTTGAATCCCCAGCTGCCTACTAGACATCTCAAACTGAAGAGACATTTGAAACTCATTATGTCCAAAACTAAACTCATTTCCCCACACACACACACTCTCTCCTTTCTTCTTCCTAACTTCTCTATTACTGTGGAAGTCATCATCATCCTCTTAGTAATGAAACCCAGATATGACCCTTGACTGCTCAATCTTTCTTTCTATCTGCTGCTAAGGTCTGTGGATTTTACCTTCATAACCTCTCTCAGAAAGACCCCTTCTCTCTTTTGACATGGCCACCACCCTGGCACAGACTTTCATCACTTCCTTTCTTGGACTATTGCAATAGCCCGCTGGTTGGTCTTCCTCCCTTAAAGTCTTTCCTCATCCCAATCTCTCCTCTACTCAATTATCAAAATGATCTTTCTGAAGTACAGATATAATCATGTCCTTCTTTTCCTTACTTTTAAAAAACCCTTTACCTTCTGTCTCGAAATCAGTACTGAATATTAATTCCAAGGCAGAAGAGTTTATAAGAGTTTGGGCAACTGGGGTTAAGTGACTTGCCCAAGAAGGAAATATTTGAGGTCAGATTTGAACCCAGGACTTCTCATCTCCAGGCCTGAACCTCTATC
The DNA here is from genome assembly GCF_027887165.1 of Monodelphis domestica. Lineage (NCBI taxonomy): Eukaryota > Metazoa > Chordata > Mammalia > Didelphimorphia > Didelphidae > Monodelphis > Monodelphis domestica. The sequence goes on from NC_077228.1 coordinate 503,966,116, forward strand.
CACTGAATCGCCTAGTTGCCTCTTGTCACCTCCTTATTCATAAACTTCAGTGGCTTCCTATTACCTCCAGAATCAAATATAAAACCCTCCATTTGGTTTTCAAAACTCTTTATAACCTCTACCTCCTCCCAACTTTTCACTCCTCTTATATCTTATTACCCACCCTCACCCCCACTCTGAACTCTCCCTCTCAGAGACAGAGGTCCCCTTGATGTTCCTCAAACAGGATAACTACATTTTCTAATTCAGGGCATTTTTACTGGTTGGTCGAAACATGCCTGGAATGCTCTCCCTCTTCATCTCCTGGCTTCCTTTCCAGCCCAAATCTCACCTTCCATAGGAAGTGGTTTCCAATCCCCCTAATTCTAGTGCCTTTCCTTTGTTGATTACTTCCAAATGATCTCAATTCTATAGTATTTGTATATAGTTTTTTTTTGCACAGTCTTTCCAATGGGCTGTGAGCTCCTCGAGATTAAAGGTTGGCTTCTGCCTTTCTCTGTACTAAGAGCACAGTGCCTGGCACATAGTAGGTTCTTTTAAAAAATTTTAAACCCTTACCTTCCATCTTAGAATCAATACTGTATATTGGTTCCAAGGCAGAAGAGCAGTAAGGCTAGGCAATGGGGGTTAAGTGACTTGTCCAGGGTCACATAGCTAGGTGTCTGAGGCCAGATTTGACACATAGTAGGTTCTTAATAAATATTTATAGTCTGACTGAAATGATGCTTTTTTTTCCCAATGTTTGCCAACCAGATAGCATGACTTGTTTCTGTGGTTACTCTTTATGATGACTTCTGACCTGGTTGGCTATGACTTCAGCCTCTTTCTGCCCCAGAATGCCCCAGTGTCCCATGCCCAAGACTTCTCAGACACAGGCTGACCATGTTTGGGCTGGAGCCCTTATTGGGGCTTTCAGAGGGAGCTGGCCCTCAAAACCAAAGGCAATAAAGGCACTATTGTTTTGATTAAGGCCACTCATCCCCCTCCCATTCTATCAGGTCCCAGATTTATCAGAGAGGGCTGAGCTGGTTGGCCGGAGCATCCTAAAGCCTCAAACTTGACGAGAGTTTCTTAATCTGGGGCAGAGAAATTTAAAGGAACATTTTTAAGACCATTTCCACACAACTGGTTTCCTTTGTAATCTGAGGTACTTGATTTTCTGCGTTAAAATCCATTCTGGGGCCATAGGCTCCACCATCTTGCCAGAGGGATACAGGGCACAAAAGAGGGTAGGAGCCCCTCCTCTACAGGAAGGGAGGTATGTCTAAATTAGGGCTGGAGAAAGAGGAAGCACTGAGCAGCCTAGGGGTGGTCTGAATGGGGGGGGCGGATGGAGAGCCCCTAGCTGGGCTGCTGGAGGAATGCGAGCAGTGAATGGGGCTATGGGGGCCCAGCTGGGAGAGATGAATTGGCCCGGTGGGTTAAGGGAGCAGCCTCGAGGCAGTAGGGCTCTGAATAGCACCCAGGGTGGCTGGGGCTCCAAATGAGGCATGAGGCCAAGTTAAAGACGCAGTCTGAAAGGGCTGGGGGGAGCAGAGGGAGGCTAAATGGATCCAACGGGAAGCCCATTAACACAATGTGCTGGCACTAAAGGAGAAGCCCCCACAAGTCCCCTCCTCCCACCCACCTGCCAAGGCCTTGAAAAGAGCCTCAAGCGGCTCAGTGGGAATTTTTAATCCAGCCAGCACCCCCGCCCTCTGGCCCCCTAATCCCCACAGACTCCTCCCCTCCCCAGCATTGGGCTCTCAGACATCCTGCACCTCTCCTTTCGCCAGTCTTTCTCCCCACACTTTGGTCAGGAAAAGAACCCAGTCAAATACCCCAAGTAGCCACAGACACTGCCTGGTAGCTCTTTCCCCTCCCCACCTTCACAAGATGGGGAAGAAGTATCCAGAGAAAAGAGACCCTGGGTCAGTACTAAGGAAGCGGAATTCTAATTGCTTTTTGCCTCAGTTTCCCCATCTGTCAGATGGCATGATCTCAGGTAACTTGGTGTAGTGGGAAAAACATTGGTTTTAGAGTCAAATGATCTGAGTTCAAAACCTGCCTCTTTCATTTATTACTGGTGTGGTGTTGAGTAAGTCACTTTGACTTTTCTGGGCTTCCGGTTCCTCATCTGTAAAGAGAGGGGTTGGATCAGATGACCTCGAAAGTTCCTTCCAATCTGAGATCTCTGAACAAGCAAGACTTTCTAACAAACTGTAACAAACTCAAGAGGCAGGTGATCAGGGCAAGGCAGCACTGGGGAGCGGACAGCTCCAAATTCACTAGGGAGGCACCAGCCCAGCCAGGTCAGGCAGGAAAGGGGTCCCAAAACTCTAAATAAAAATTGAGCAAATTCCATACCTCTCCCCAGGCAGGATGAAGTGGAAGGCTGGAGCTATATTCCACAAGGGTTGGATTATTTAACCTGTCTAATCCAGGGTCAGGTAGGTGGCTCAATGGATGAAGTACTGGACTTGGAATCAGGAAGACTCATCTTCATGAGTTCAAATCTGATCTCAAACACTTACAAGCTGTGTGGCCTTGGGGGTAAGTCATTTCACCCTTTTGGCTTTAACTTCCTCATCAGTTAAATGATCTGGAGAAGGAAATAGTCAAACTATGCAGCAAAGAAAACCCCAAACGGGGTCAGGAAGGGTGAAGAAGAACTGAAAAATAGCTGGATAACAAACCCAGGAGGTGAGATGTGGTTCTGTCTTCTCAGAAGCCCCATCTCACAAACTGATTCTCCATCTGAGGCAATCCCACCTCTCTGGGATTAACTATTTGTGTCACCCTGGGCAGGCCACATAGGCAACCTGGGGCTTGTTCTCCTCATCTGGGATACTATAAAGTTGAACTCATTGACTTCTAAATTCTCTTCCAGCTTTAAATATATGATTTTATGGGAAATTCATTTAGTCTTGCTGAGGCAGCTCAGTACTGTGGAAATAATGATGGATTAGGAGCAAAAAGATCCAAGTTTGAATCTCAGCTCCACCACTTAAGTCTTATAACTTCATTGATCACTTCACTTGTCTCTTTCCTAGTTGTTGAGCAGCTAGGAGTATCAACAAGGAGTTTGGTGATCAATAGAGGCTAGATAGACACTAAAAGACATAGCAATATTTGACATAGTTGTTGGTCAACCTTCATTTTGGAAGAAGATCAATTCAATGCAGTAGAAAGAAATGGAGACAAAGTAGTTGCCAATCAACTGGGAGATTGGCTAAACACATCATGGCCTGTGAAGGTAATGGAATATTACTGTTCCTTAGGAAACAAAGAACATGAAGAATTCAGAGAAGAATAGGAAGACTTACAAGAACTAATGCAAACAGAAACAAATCAAAGAAAACAATACTATATAGACTGGTGATGGTGAACTTATGGCACGTGTGCCAAAGATGGCATGCAGAGGGCTCTCTGTGGGCACTCAGCTGCCCTGCCTTCCACTCCCCACCTCCAGAGTTTGTTATAAGAAAGGCAGAGGGACTTGGGTGGAACTGCTCCCTTCCCCCTCTCCACCAAGCCTGATATCACCTGCCCCTCTGTCCAGCATCCAAAAGGGAGAGCTTTCTCCCTTCCCTGTGTGGAATAAGGTGAGAGTGGGCACAGCACTCAGTCTAGGGGCAAGCTGGGGGCAGGGCCTGGCACTTCACTCTAAAAGATTCACCATCATTGGTATAGGTATTGGTTATAATATATATGGAAGGGACATCAAGACAATTAAAACTGAACACAATTATAATGCATGATCTTAGCTCTAAAGAGGCCTTGTAGGAAGGTGCCAGGGGGTAGCTGGATGACTCAGTGGATTGAGAGTCAGGCCTAGAGACAGGAGGTCCTAGGTTCAAATCTGGTCTCAGACACTTCCCAGCTGTGTGACCCTGGGCAAGTCACTTAATCCTCATTGCCTAGCCCTTACCACTCTTCTGCCTTGGAGCCAATACACAGTATTGACTCCAAGATGGAAGGTGAGGGTTTAAAAAAAAGAAGGTACCACTCTTCATTGCAAAGGTGGGATACTAGGGGTGAAGAACACTCTCCACAATGTCAACTTGATTGTTATATGGGCTAGTTTTGCTGAATTTATTTATTTTTTCTTTCACATTCTTTGTTATAAGGGCTGGATCTCTGGGAGGGAGAGGCAGCATCTACTGGGAAATATAGGTGATATAAAAACAAGATAGCAATAAAATTTTAAAATAAAAACGTAAAAGGGAAGATATATTCTTTTTTTAAAAAGTACAGTTGATCTCTAAGGTCTTTTCCAGTCCTAAATGTACAATCCTATGATCCACTTATTACCCTCAAGGAGTTTATATTCCATTAGGAGAGGGAGGGGAACACCATATACATAAGTAAATTCAATATACATTTTGGTCATGTGGTCCTTCCTAATTTTCAAACCATTTTCCCCTGATCATTCTCCCTGTCTTTCTCAGTCATCTCAAACTCCAATAAAAGTGACCAAGGAAGACCCAAGTGCACAGGTCACAGCAGAGAGAAGTTCCATTTGGGCTCAAGAAATGTAAATAACCTCAAGGGTCAGATTGAGAAGCTTCTCCCACAATCCTGGCTTCTCCAAACCTCAGGAGCAATCCCCATCATCCATCAAGCAGCTGCATGGGATAGTGCCTCATGAAGACTTCAACTCAAATCTTACCTCAGTCATTTACAGTGACTTGAATAATTCATTTCTTTTAAAAACCCTTCCCTTCCAACTTAGAATCAATACTGTGTATTGGTTCCAAGGCAGAAGAATAGTAAAGGCTAGGCAATTGGGGTTAAGTGACTTGTTCAGGGTCACACAGCTAAGAGGTGTCTGAGACGTGAAATAATTATTTTTTAAAAACTCAGCCTCAATTTTTCCATCTACAAAATGGGGGTGACTTTTACCACCTACCTCCCAGGGTCATTACAGGACTCAAATATGAAGACATATATACAATGCTTTGCAAACCTTAAAACACTATATAAATGCTTGCTATTATCATCATTTTCAGAGCAGTATGAGCCCCGAGGGGAAAAAATACAAAAGACTAACAGATGTCCCTTCTCCTGGGGTGCAGGGGAAGGGAGGGGAGTTGGATGGTTGGCTAGATTCTACTCTTTGCTTTCTTAATCATGGATCTGAGCTGAGTGGAATTAAGGAGGCTGCCTAGGGGGTTATTGCTCTATAGAGCTGACCCAACCCAGCAACCCAAGCCCCCTTTAGACCATTCATAGATATTTACAGCCTCACATAAATTAAGTCCAGGCCAGCAGCTGTTGGAAGTGATGAGGGTAGGAGGGTAGCAACACTAACACTGTACTTTTCAATTGCAACTGGGAATAGGGAAAGAGCCCCATAAATCATGCCTCACTACCTTTCCAGGATGCTTTTAAAAACAACAACTTACTTTCTGTCTTAGTATCATCTCTAAGACAGAAGAGAAGTGAGGGCTAGGCATTTGGGGTTAATTTGACTTGCCCAGGGTCACACAGGTCTAAGGCCAGATTTGGACTCAGGTCCTCCTGACTCCAGGCCTGGAGCTCTATCCACTGGGCTACTTAGTTGTCCCTTTCATGATGCTTTTTAGTACCAAAAAAATTTTTATCTCTTTTGTTCATATGCAATCTAGAAAAATAATAATTATCATTATATAGGTTTGCAAAACACTGTACAAATATTATTTCATTTGATCCTTACCAGAAGGAAGATGCTTTTATTATCCTCATTTTACAGATGAGGAAACTGAGGCAGACAGAGGCTGTGGCTTTCCCAGAGTCATATAGTTAACACCGAGACTGAATTTTTAACTTGGGTCTTCCTGAGTCCAGGCCTAAGTATTCTACCCACTGTGCCACAGTAAAGAGTGATGTGATCACAGATCTATCATTAAAAGGGATGCCAGAGACAACTTAGTACAACCTTCCCCACCTCTCCACTTTACAGACCAATTGAGTAACAACCCTGTTGTTTCTTCTACATACTTGGCCCTGTGCCAGGTGCAGGGGACGCAAAGACAAAAATGAAACAGTCCCTGCTCTCATGGAGTTTGCATTCTGTTGAGAGAAGACAACAGGTACACACAGAAAAAATTTTAAAGAGAATAAGTCTAAAGTAGGAAAAGAGGGTGAATATTTCATGTAGAAGGTGAGGGATGAGCTATATCTTGGAAGAAGAGAAGGATTTCATGAGGCAGAGAAGGATACTGAGAGGCACGGAGGGAGATGAGGAAACTGAGGCTAAAGGAAGTGAAGTTATTTTCCCAAGTCCACATAGGTTTTTTTTTTTGTAATCCTTCCCTTCCATCTTAGAATCTATACTGTTTATTGGTTCCAAGGCAGAAGAGTGGTAAGGACTAGGCAATGGGGGTAAAGTGACTTGCCCAGGGTCATACAGTTAGGAAGTATGTGAGGCTAGATTTGAACCAGGATTTCCCATTTCTAAGCCTGGCTCTTAATCTACTGAGTTATCTAGCTGCCCTTCTCTTCAGATAATTTTACCCAATCATATCTTTGCTTTCTTTCTGGTAATTTCAGGTAGAAAAGGCAGTCCCTGTTTCCTCTAAGATCCAGACCCAAAGAATATCACACCATCCCAGGGAAATGGAAGAATTCTAGAGAAGAAAACTAACTTCATGTCACTCAAGCTTAATTCCTGGGGAAGAGCCATCCATTGGAGTGTGTACATAAGATGCTTTCTTATTCCAGGGCAGGAATCTGCTAACCCACCTGCAATTTTATGGACTGAGAGCTGGCAGTAATATTGGAGGTCATCTAGCCCAAATTCTATTTTCCAAACAAAGCCCTGATAGTCCAAGAGGTAAGTAGGAGAGGCACCATTTTGACACTGGGTCTCCTGATTCCAAATCCAGGATTCTTTTGATGGAAGATGCTACTTTGGGGGGGTGAAGAACCAAAGAAACATGCCTTCTGGAATCCATTCTGGACCCAGCCCCTCAAATTAGGAAAAAATTGTATTTCTGTTGTTAGACAATACAAATAAAAGAGACAATACAAATAAAAAAAATGCCATATGTGAAGGGATGAGGAGTGAAATGAGTATAGGATCAGTGAGGCTGCCTTCCTTTGTGGTAGCCAGAAGACAGAAGCCCCATGTGTCCTGGATTCTGCTTGAAAAATGAAAAGTAAAAAACAAATTCATTCCAAATAACTGTAGAATGCATAAAATATTTGTGCATCTTCCTAATAAGACAAAGTAGGCATGATATGAACATTAACTATAAAACACTCATTATGGAAAAATAGACAAGCCTAGAAAATTGGAGACTTACTAATTGCTCATGGTTGGGACATGTCAATATTATACAAGTGTTAATAGTAACTAACTAGTACAAAGTTTTGTACTAAAATAGTGCTAAATAATATAAAATATAGTAACTAAATAATAAATGATAATAAAATGGGCAGCCAAGTGGTGCCATGGATGGAGTGCCAGACCTAGATTCAGGAAGATTCATCATCTTTCCGAATTCAAATCTGGCCTCAGACACTTACTAGCTGTGTGACTCTGGGCAAGTCACTTAATCATATTTGCCTCAGTTTCCTCATCTGTAAAATCAACTAGAGAAGGAAATGATAAACCACTTCAGTATCTCTGCCAAGAAAACCCCAAATGGGTCACAAAGAGTCAGACACAACTGAAAAATTATCAAACAAAAATGATAAAGTAATAACAAAGTGACATAGTTTAGTGACATACCCTACCAAAAGACTAAAGAGCTAGAAAAAAATAACAAAATTCACTGGAAGAGCAAAAGATAAAAAATTTCAAGGGAAATAAAGAAAAAGTGATCAGTAAAGAGGTCTGTCAATGACAGATCCCAAATCATAATACAAAGTAGTAATCATCAAATTTATTTGGCAGTAGTTACAATTTCTAAAAGTTGATCAGTGAGATTAAAAACAAACACAGAAACATAGTATTTGCTAAACCCAAAGACCCGAGCTGTTAGGAAAACTGGAAAGCAGTCTGGTAGAAATTAGAATTAGATCAAGATCTCACACCATATACCCCAATAAGATCCATATATATAAATATATATACATATATATAATATGTATACATATATATACACACATATATATATGCTCTAGACCTAAAAGTTTAAAAGATCATAAATAGATTCAAGAACTGGGAAGGAGATACCACTTACAACTATGAACAGAAGAGTTCTTGACCAGGTAAGGATAGAGAAATGAATAACATACAAGATGAATTCTGATACAGAAAATTGGAAAGCTTTCACACAAATAAAATCAATGCAGCTAGAATTAAAAGGGAAATTGTTGATTGGGGAAAATCTTTAAAGCAAGTTTTTTCTGACAGAGGCCTGATAGCCAAAATATAGAGGGAACTGATCTAATATTTGAAAACAAGAGCCATTCTCCAATAGATAAATGGTCAAAGATGTGAATAGGCAATTCTCAAAAAGAAGAAAAACAAGTTATCACAATCAATATTAAAATGATCCAAATCAGTAATGAAAGAAATGCAAATTAAAACAACATTCCACGTTAAAAAAAAGGAAAATCACAATTGTTGGAAGATTTAAGAGGACAGGCACAATGGAACACTAATGGTACACCTGTGACTAGCTCAGAAAAACTTGCTTCAAAGATTTTCCCCAGGCAACAATTTCAACTCTTGGCATAGTGCCCAGCACATATTAGGCACTTAATAAATGTTTGTTGACTGACTGGCTGTCAGATCAATGCCACGATTAATCAAGATGATTAATCAAGACTGCAGAGGACCAATAATGAAGTAAGCTTTCTACCTCCTTTCAGAGAAATGATGGACTAGAGGTACAGAATGAGGCATGCTTTTTTAGGCATGGCTAATGTATGGATGTGTTTTGCTTGGCTATGCTCTGTTGTTTTAGTCATGTCTAACTCTTTGGGACCCCATTTGGGGATTTTCTTGCCAAAGTGGTTTGCCATTCTTTCTCCAGTTCATTTGATAAATGAGGAAACTAAGGCAAACAGAGTTAAGTGACTTACCCAGGGTCACACAGCAAGTAAGTATCTGAGGTCAGATTTGACCTCAGGAAGATGTCTTCCAGACTTTAGGCTCAACTATATTATCTAGCTATTCTTGGCTATGCTAACTTGCTATAAATAAAGGAGTTTTGTGGGATGAAGTGGCACAGAATTGGGGTGACTTAGTGATAATAACAACATCTAGTATCTATTTAGCCCTGAAAGGTGGGCAAAGCATTTATAAATATAATTTCATTTGATCATCATAATAAGCCTAGAAAGTAGGTGTCATTATTACACCCATTTTACAGATGAGGAAGCTAAGGCTAAGGGAGGTTAAGTAATTTCCCCAAAGTCAGACTGCTACTCTCTGAGGCAGTATTTAAACTTGCATCTTCCTGACTCTATATCCAGCACTCAATCCATTCCACCACCTAGGACTCCCTAATAATAGTAAAATCAGAGCTGGGTAGCTCAGTGAATTGAGAGCCAGGCCTAGAGACAGGAAGTCCTAGGTTCAAATCTGGCCTCAGACACTTCCCAGCTGTGTGACCCTGGGCAAGTCATTCGACCCCCATTGCCTAGCCCTTACCACTCTTTTGCCTTGGAACCAATATGTAATATTGATTCCAAGATAGAAGGGAAGGGTTTAAAAAATAATAGTAATCAGCAAAAAAGAAAAGAAAAGAAAAGAAAAGAAAAGAAAAGAAAAGAAAAGGAAAGGAAAGGAAAGGAAAGGAAAGGAAAGAAAAGAAAAGAAAAGAAAAGAAAAGAAAAGAAAAGAAAAGAAAAGAAAAGAAAAGAAAAGAAAAGAAAAGAAAACCTCAATGAAACATTTGGGGGAGCTACATAATACAGTGAATAGAGCTCCAGGCCTGGAGTCAGGAGGACTTGAGTTCAAACCTCACCTTTCTCATCTCCTAGCTGTATGACCTTGGGCAAGTCACTAAACCCCAATTGTCTAGCCCTTGCCATTCTTCTATCTCAGAATTCATACTATGACAGAAGGTAAGGGTCTATAAAAATGAAAAGAAACGAGCATCAATGAAACCTTTAAAGAAAACGCACAGAAGAGACCCCCTTTGGCTACCGGAGGTTTAGAGGACATAATAGGCCAGAGAGCTTCTCAACTACCATGCTGAATTGAGTATAAACTTAAAAAACACAGCTCTGTGTAATTAGATTCTTGGTTTCATTTACAAACCTCTTTTTCTGTTCCGTGTATGAAAAAACTGATTATTTTCATTGCTATACATCAGGTTTAGAATATCTAAAAGAAAACTTTTAACGTAAAGGACTGGGGGTGCAGAATGGGGAGGGCAGTGGGAGATAAAGGATGACGTCTGGGAGATCTTTTTAAGCTTCTTCCCTTTGTCCTCTCTGGGAGCCTCTCTCTCTGCTCATTAATCGCATGTTCCGGGACATGGGGTCTTGGAACAGAAGCAGATGACACAGTCTCAGGGGCAGGTGTTTCTCCCTCTGCTCCTGTATAATCTATTCATCCCCCTTGTCTGAGCTCCTTTTCCCAGAGTCCCCTTGAGTCAGCTTGCTGGGGAACTGCAAATGAGATGAGGCTTCAGGGTCAGAGGATGTGGAAGCTCCCCACATAAGGGAACCAAGGGGGAGGGACCAATGGAAAGAAATCAGAGGGGAAGAAAGAAGTCTCTTTCCTTTTGGGGCGTCTCTTTGGTTTGGGAAGAAGAAGGTCCTGGCAAGCTATGGTTCTACCAGGTCCAAGATCTCAGAAGTATCTTTTTGACTCATGGCTTTTGAAGGCATCAACTATATGACAAAGCTACCAATCCTGGAGAGTGGGTTGCCAAAGCAGGGCCCAGGGATCATAGCTTTAGAGTAAGAGGGGACCTTGGATGCCACCTCCTCATTTTAAGGGAGGAAGCTGAGGCCCAAGACAGTGAAACCACTTATCCAAGGCCATCAAGTTCCTAACAGTTAGAAGCAGGATGATCTTACCCTGAACTCCCATTCCTGTGAAACCAGGCTAGAAAAGAGATCACGCCCCAGGGCAAAGTTGGGAGGAGTTTGACCAGGATCACTACATCTTCTGCCCCAATGCCCTTAGAAGCATCTCTAGCTTCTTGGCTGTGTTGATGACTTTTCAAGGCTAACAAAGATCACAGATCTGATCCCCATGTGGGCCAATGGCTTGATTTTTTTCAAGGTCACACACCTGATTCTGGACCAAACATCTCACAGATCCAGGCCACTGGACACAATGGCAAAGACAAAAGACTCATCAACTCAAATCTGTCCTTTCACTGGAAACATAATTCCAGGTTCATGCAAGTGGGTCACTGCCCCCTCATCACGTGTACATGAAGGATTGAGCTCATAGGATCCCAGATGTGGATCTGGGGGACTTGAAAGGTTAAAGAGCCCAACACCCTCACTTTATAAGTGAGAAAGCGGAGACTACAAAGTGAAAAGGGTCTAGAAGAGCAAATCTGGAAGAAGAAGAGACCTCAGATCTAGTCCAGCCTCTTTAGTTGACAGATGAGGAAACTGAGAGCAAAGATGTCATTAGGATAAGAGAATCCTTTAAATCTAGAAGCTGAGCTCACAGACCATCTGGATCAACCCTCTTTACAGATGAAGCCACAAAGGCTTGGAAAGATTAAGGAACTTTGCCCAAGGTCACTTGGGAATTTCCTATTAAGACAGCTTTTCCTAACCTCTTTGGATATACAGCTAGGTATATTTGTGCTGTGTGTGTAGGGATCTGAGAACTAGAATCCAGATGCTGCTTCTTGGTTCTTTTTTAAACCCTTACCTTCTGTCTTAGAATTGATACTTAGTGGAAGAGTGGTAAGAGCTAAGCAATTAGGGTTAAGTGACTTGCCTAGGGTCATACAGTTAAGGAACTATCTGAAGCTAGATTTAAACCCAGGGCCTCTTGACTCCAGACCTAGATTTTTATCCACTGTCCTACCTAGCTGTTTCTAACCTATCTACTTTTTTCCCTTTCCTCCCTCCCTTCCTTCCTTCCTTCCTTCCTTCCTTCCTTCCTTCCTTCCTTCCTTCCTTCCTTCCTTCCTTCCTTCCTTCCTTCCTTCCTTCCTTCTTTTCTTCCTCCTTCCTTCCTTCCTTTCTTCCTTCCTTCCTTCCTTCCTTCCTTCCTTCCTTCCTTCCTTCCTTCCTTCCTTTCTTCCTTCCTTCCTTCCTTCCTTCCTTCCTTCCTTCCTTCCTTCCTTCCTTCCTTCCTTCCTTCCTTCCTTCCTTCCTTTCTTCCTTCCTTCCTTCCTTCCTTTCTCCCTTTCTCCCTCCCTTCCTTTCTTCCTTCCTTCCTTCCTTCCATCTTAGCATCAGTTTTAAGACAGAAGAGCAACAAGGGCTAGGCAATCAGAGTTAAGTGGCTTACCCGAGGTTACACATCTAGGAAGTATTTGAAGCTAGATATGAACCCAGGTCTAGAATTCTATCCACTGTGTGATTTATCTATCCACCAAATGCTATTTCACCGAACAAAATATGGCCGACTCTTCTCTCCCATTCTATGTAAAATAATGGTTATAGTAGTTGTAAGCAATAGGAGCATTTAAATGGCATTTTAAAATGTGCAGAGCTTTACGTGTGTTATCTCATTTGATTCTCATACCACCTCTGTGAAGTATGTGCTACTATTACCTCCATTTTACAGATGAGAAAATTGAACTTAGAAGGGTTAAGTGACTTACTTAAGGTCATATGGGGAATAAGAACCTAAGGTAAGATTTAAATCCAGTTCTTCTGGATTTCTTCTTCCAGTTCTTCTGATTCTGTCAGACTTTCTATACTCTATTCCACTTAGCTGACCTTAAAAATAATCGCAAACATTATATATATGTATATGTATATATATGTGTGTGTGTGTATATATATCACTGTAAGATTTGGAAAATACATTTTACATACATTATAATTGGAAGGAAGGAATAAGCATTTATTAAGCACCTACAATTTCCTAGACACTATGCTAAGAATTTTTCAAATATTATCTCACTTGATTCTCATAACAACTCTGGGAGATACATGTTATTGTCATCCTCATTTTATAGTTGAAGAAATGGAGGCCTATGGAGTTAAAGTGACTTGTCCAAGGTCACACAGCTAGTAAGTATCTGATGTTAGTTTTGAACTCAAGTCTTCTTGATTCCAGGACCAGTACACTATACCAATAAGCTGTCACAATATGGGGATGAGATTCACCTAGTCTCTCTGCCAAATTTTCCACACTTTAGATAGATCAATCCTTCTACTCATTCCTGAATCAGGACCAAAGGAAGAAAAAAAGGGATTGAATTCAATCCTATCAAATATATTACCCAGGGTATTCTTCCTAGGTGAACAGTTCTTTCTAAAATGTCTTGACCTTCCATCAGTCCTATGGTAAGATAAGAGGATCACAAATTTAAAACTGGAAGGATCCTTAGAGCCATGTAGTCTACTATCCTAATTTTACAGATCAGAAAATGAGATACTCAATAATATTAGGTGACTTGCCCAGGATCACACAGCCAATGATGTCAGAGGCAGGATTTAAATATAGGACTCTAGGCTCCAAGTTAGAGAATGGTCCAGTTATTTCACTACCTAAAAAGGAGAGAAACTCTCAAATACAGACAGGGTGAATTGCCAGAGAGAAGTCAAGTCCCACCATCCCTAATCCACCATGATGGTGAACCTATGGCATATATGCCAAAAATGGCGCACAGAAAACCCTCTCTGTGGGCACATGCTGTTGCCAGTCAGTTAGTTACTAGAGAGACAGAGGGACTGGGGTGGAGCTGTTCCCTTCCCCTTCTCCACCATGTCTCCCTGCCCCTCTGCCCAGCAGCCCAATGGAAGCACTTAGTCCATTTCCTGAGCAGAGTAGCTGGGCTACTCTCCTTCCTTTCTCCCTCCCCTGTCTGGGGTATGGTGGAGGGGGGAAAGTGGCACACAGTAAGGGGTCAGGGCACAGCATGCAATCTCTAAAAGGTTTGCCATCACTGCCATAGACTGAGGGGAAAGCTCACACAAACTCCTCAGTGGAGACCACTGAGAAGACAAAACACAACAAAATGATGGTGGCAATGTCGGGTGGAAGAAAGAACACAGATCTGAAGTTAAGAGTTCAAATTTCACTCTCATACTTACTCCCCATGTGATTTCACTGAGCTTTTCTATTCCTCAGTTTACAAATGAGGAAACTAGAACTCTAGATCTATTCTTTTAGGATATGACAAAATGAATCATCATGAAATTACAAAATGAAGCAGGATGGAAATCAGCCATAAGATCAAATCTTCAGAGCATGGACTAAATTAGAAAGGTTAAGGTAATTCATTTTCTGGAGTTCTTTAGGAGGAAACTAAATTCCTGTTGGTCTAGGATGGTTTAGCTACATCCTGCTTTAGGGGAGGGAGGGCTGAGAGGGTTGGGTATATCAAAAGACCACCTCTGGTGTTCCCTTCTGGCCCCAGGAACAATGATCATCTAGGATCCCGGCTAGGCATGACCACATTTGTCCTCTATGTATCCCCAAATATCTCTTAATAGTTTTTCAAAATCAATAGAAATGGTCTATCTCAAAATGTAAATACACAAAACCTAACAGAATTAATGAGACAAACAAAAGAGAGGGAGAAAGGGGGAGGAGGGGGGCAGGGAGGGAGGGAGGGAGGGAAGGAGAAAATAGTATGAAAACCACACAAGCAGCATCTTGGAGAGGCTATGTCCCACCCCAGTGCCTACCCACATGTAAGAGGACTCCTAATGTCCCCAGGGGACTCTCTGGGGAATAACAAAGACTCCCAAATTCTACAGCTACTTTCCTTCAGCTCCATAATGGCTGAACATCTCCATTGGGATGTAGCTTCAAACTTAGCATGTCTAAAATGGAACTCTTTATCTTCCTCCCCCCAAAAGCCCCCCCCTAAATTTTTGTGGATAACTCTCTGGCTCAAAACCTAGGGGTTCTCTTTGACTCCTCATTCAAACGGCAGGCATTTATTAAACATCCGCTTTTTATGAGTCTGTGTTCTGGGTGCTGGAGATAGAAAGCTAAAAACAAAATAATCTCTGCCCTCAAAGAACTAACAGGGGAAACAGCATGTAGACAGAGAAGAATGTAGCAAAACAGAGACAAAATGGCAGCAAAGTCAATTGAGGAGATTCCTAGTTGGGAGAAGAGGCAAGCTGGGAAGACTTCATGTAGGAGGGTGCTCCTTGGGCTGAGTTCAGGAGGCTAAGTAGTCTCAGAATTAGAGTTGAGGAAGACAGTGTGAATAGTGAAAAGAGTAATGGACTTACTCTTTTAGAGTATTTATATATGCATACATGCAATATATACATATAGTATAATTACATATGGTATAGTATAAATATATGCATAGCATATATACATATACATATATACATATAGTATAAATGTAGAGACCTAGGTTTAAATCCTATCTCAGACACTTAGTAGCCACATGACCCTGGGCAAGTCCCTTAACCTCTCTGTGCCTCAGTTTACCCATCTAGGAAATAAAAGGGTTCAACTTTATAGCCTCTAAGGCCCTCTTTTCCAGCCCAAAATAAATAATCTCATCATCTTCTTTCTAAAACACACATGCACATGAGCACGTGTAAACATACACACACACAGAGCCACCAAGTCCTGTTTATTCTTCCTTCTTGATCTCTGCTTCATAGGTCCATTCCTGTCCATTCTTCCTGGCTTTGTCCTAGTCCAGACTGGATTTTTTTTCCTTTTCTTTCCTCTCCTCCCCGCCTCCATTTTCTCTCCATTTCCAGTTCATTCTACATACCATTACCAGATCAAACATGCTAAAACTTGGCTTTTAGCAGGTGAAACATCCCCCTCTCCACCCTCCATTCAAAAACTAGCAATTACCAACAGGATAATGTTATAGGATCAGAGCATTTAGAGCAAGAAGGGACCTCAGATATCATTTTGTCAAACCTCACTTGACAATTGAGGAAACTGAGGCCCCAAGAAGGGGACCAACTTACCCATTGCCTTCCCAACCTGGTCCTATCTCCCTTTATCTGCAGCTGCTAATGATTCCCTCAAATTACCTTGTGTCTATTCTCTGAATCCCCCACATGGACACCCTGCTGTAATCTCAGTGGTCGATTCTGTGGCCCACTGCTTCTCTCTCCTCTCTAGTTTTTTAATGCCCAACCTGGACTGGCCTGCTGCCTCCTCTGCACCTATCCATTATGTGGTCTCCTCAAAGGGAAGGATTTTGAAAGATGCTACCCAAGGACAGAGTGGTTTCCTTCCTGAAGGTCAGATCTCTAATTCAGGGCTTAAAAGCTCTAACCCAAGATTTCCAAACACACTGATACCCCCCCCACCCCCCAGCAAGTAATCACATTTCCCAACCTTGGCTACTACTCCCCCTCCAAATTGCCCCCCAATCTCTAGTGAAGTAAGTGAAATCAACCCTTAAATGGAATGTTCTGAGTCATCCTGGGAGATCAGTGATAATCTCAGGCTGGTGGATAACCCTCCCCACCCCATGGGATTGTTGTCCCAGCACTCCCCAGGACGCCAACCCACTGGAGTGTAAATGACCCCCCAGGCTAATCAATCATCAATAATAATTTTCCCTTGGGTTAAATACAATCTACACCTAAATTCTTGATGGGTTTTGGGGTATGAGTAAGGAATGGCTTAGAGGAAAGGGCCGGTCCCTAGGGGAAAGACCCATCAGAGGAGGAGAGCAGGGCTCCTTTTGATGCCTGGAGATCAGAAACACATCAAGCCACACCCACAACCCCACGTCATCATCTCCGTGAGCAGCCAAGCCTGGGAAACCCACGCAGCAGGAAGACTGATAGTCCTGGGGGGAAGGGGGAGACCAGGGAAAGCGGGGAACCGAATTAACTGCTCACATACCTGATCAAACAGGACTTTCCAGTGCTGACAGAGAGGGAAGCCGTGCAGGAGAGGAGAGGAAGAGGAAGATGAAGAGAAGGAAAAGGAGAAAAAGAAAGAAAAAAATGCTCAGCATTAGGGCATCTGTAACATTAGAAATGCAGCTGATCTGGCCTCCCAGCTTCTGCATTAGATTGGTCTCCAGGCTGCAGAATTGGCAACGAGATACTAGAGGAGAGCCAGTGAGCTGGGCAGCCCTAGTCCTTCCCCAACCCATTCCCCTCCACCCCAGTCACTGTATGCACCAAACACAGGGAGGAGAAAGGGCAGAGATACCTTTTTTTCTTGGGGCAAAGGGTGACCACTCTTTGTGGAGGGTGTGTGTGTGTGTGTGTGTGTGTGTGTGTGTGTGTGTGTGTGTGTGTGTGAATACCTCAATCTTGTGAAGGGGTGGAGAAGAAATAAACCCAGTATGAGGCACATTAATTAAGGATACAATGACCCTAACCCTGGGTGACACATTTGCCAAGATTGGTCACCAGCATGGCTCACATCCCTCCTCCTCAAGTATCTAAGCCTTTAGAGAATACAATCTCTGGAAGTCAGGGACCCAGAAGTTGCAGCAAACCCAGGATCTAGAACAACCAATGAGTACTTAAATGCTCTAAGTAAGCATTTGGAATTAAGTAGACATATAGAGCCTGGGGCACGAGGGTGCATGGGAGTGGGGTGGGGGGGTGGGGGGGTAGGAGGAAGGCTTTGGCTTAATCATAAAAGCAAAGGGGAGAACCTAAGGATGATCTGAGCTGTCCAAGGTTTATGGTACAGCCAGATGGGTTTGTGGGATCAGTACAAAGGTCAGCAGGGCTCTTGCCTATATACACCTGGTACCTAGGCATAGCTCATAGGCCCCTGGGCAGAGGACAGGAGTGGCTAGACTGGTTTCTAATCTGTATTCCTAGGGAATCCTCTGCAGTTCTCGGAGAAAAGTCATTAAGAAACTCTCCAGCCACCAGATCCCCTAGTTTTGGGCCATGCTGGTAGCTCTCCTCCCACATCAGCAGAGGTCTTATTCCATGCCAAGGGCAGAGATAGGATAGGGGTCCTCCAGGAAAGAAAACCAGAGTCATACTCCACCGCTGACAGAGAGGAACTGCACCTCTATTCTGCAGCTAGCCTGGGGAAGCCCCCGTGGAATGGGGCATCCCTGAGGCAGCCCCTCCCCCCCACGAAAAATCATAGTCCTAATTCCCCCGAGTCTATATGGCCCTCAGCTCTGGAATCATAGACTAAGAGCAATTGTCCCCCAGGTGCTCCCAGGACTCCAGGATTCCAATGGCAGGTCTAAGTTTGAATCCTAACGTCCGGCCCCCAACTGTATCCATGGGGATGGTTGAAAGGGGAGGGGGAGTCACCAAGAAAGGGTATCTCTTGCCAAGGGACGGTGTAGGAGGAGTCTGCAGTGCATGTGGTGCTTCTGGGGATTCAAAGTGTCTCGTAGGTCATGAGTTGCGGGGTGAGGAGGGGAGGGGGAGTCACTCCTGGTGACGTCTCTGCCTCTGCGGGAAAACTGTATGTCCCGGGCACTGCACCATCCGCGGGGAGGGGGCTCTGCTGAGGAAGGGGATCCCGGATTCCGGGGTTCCATCCCAGGTGCCCAGTCGAAGGGACCCAGGTGGGGCGGGGGAAGGGGCACGGGAATGGAGAATCATTGGGATCCCTGGGGAAGGGAAGGAGGGTTAGAACTTGAGGAAACTGGCTACTCGGCGATGGGTAGGAGGGTGGACCGGAGGAGCCGTCAGCTTCAGCACTAAGTGTGGCCAGCTCCTTGGAGCAGTGATTCGAGTAAGGACCCTTCCCCTTCGTTCCCTCCGGCGCGGAACAGACCCCCTTCCCAACACTTCTGCCCTTGGGGTGGCCACATGGATCACAGGGGGTCCTGCTTCACCTTGAAGCCACCAAGTTGCAACCTTCTGATTATGGGGGAAGAAATGGAAAGGGGAGGGGAGAGGGAGAAGGAAGGGGAGAAAAGGGGAGGGAGAGGAGGGAGGAAAGAAAGAGAGAGAAGGGGGGAAGGTAGCCCTCCCTCCTCTGCTGCTCCCAAAGGCAGCGCAGAGGAGGCGAGCCCAGACTAGCCCCCCGCCGCCGAAAGTTGCACTTACGTCCTCGGGGGCCATGGGCAGAGGCTCCTCGGGTTCGGGCTCGGGTTCGGGCTCGAGCTCCTCTATGCGCTCCGCCTCGGCACAGGCGGCCACCGCGGGGGCCGGGCTGGGGTGCTCGCCCATGGCCGAGAGCGTCCCGCACGGGGCCCGACGCGCCGGGCTAGTTAACTTTCCGCTGTGGCCCCGGCGCCGCTCCGGGGGGCTCCGTGCGCGCAGGGCGCAGCCAGCTCAGCCAATGCAGAGTCGCGGCCGCGGCCGAGGGAGCAAGAGCCCGAGCGCGTCCAGCCGCCTCCGCAGCAGCAGCCGCCGCCGCCGCCAACGCCGCCGCCTCCTCCGCCACTGCCGCTTCCTCTGTCGCCGCCGCCGCCGCGGGCTCCAGCCCCCATGGCCCCGGGGAGCCGCCGCGGGCGCGGGGCAAACTTCTCTGGGCGCCGCTCTAGCTCCCGCCCCCGGTCTTGCCTGCGCTCTCTTTCTTGGCTTCCTCCTTCCTCTAGCTCTCGTCCCGTACCAGGTCGCTCTGCCGGCCCGGCTCAGCTCAGCTCCGCGGCCAGGGCGCCCCTGGGCCGCCCCGCCCCGGACCCCTATCTATCCGCTGTGGCTTCCCAAGCGCTCTGGCCCCTCTGCGCTGCCAGTGGCCCGCTCTGAGTCCCAGGCTCAGTCTCCTCCCCCTCCTCGGAGGCGGAGGCGGGGCGGGGGCGGGGCCGGTCAGCCTTCTCCTCCCCAACCCCCCTCCCATCCCCATCTTCCCAGCTTCAGGGCCAAATTGGCCATCCATACCCAAGGAGAGCCAGGAAGAGCGCTGGTTAGCGCGGGTTCAGGTGCCCAGTAGTTTGGAAACCTCCGCAATAAAAGTAGGGAGAAGGGTATCTCCGAGATTCAGGCCAAATCACTGCTGGGGAGGGCCTTGGCAAGAATGCAAGACAGAGTAGCCCTTGAGGTTTGGAAGCAGAGGTGGCAAGCCCCTTCTTCTCTGTGATAATAACCATAATAATGGTATGAATAATGATAATGGGTAATATGCAGCATGGCCTTGGTGGGTAGAGGCAGACAGCCTGCCGGTCTAGAAGTCCTGCGTCATGGTTCTGACTTAAACTCATAGCAGCGTCATTACTTCATTACCCTGGTCAACCTTTGGGGGGGGGACTCTCTCTAAGTTAGGGGTTCTTCGGTTCTTCACCTGGACCTCAGTGGCACTCTGATGAAGCCTGGGGGTCCCTTCTAGAAATGGGTTTTTAAATGCTTGAAATTCAAATCACAGGATTACAAAAGAAACCAATTCGATGAAAAGTTCTTTTTTTTAATTGACAAACTCCAGGTTAAGAATCTTTGAGACAAGAGCAGTTGCCCAGTTGTCCAGATGCATTGATAGAGGGTTTCCTCCATCACTGAAACTCCTTCTCCAGGTTATTATATTGCATTATTATTATTATTATTATTATCATTACTATTATGATGATGATGATGTCTTATTTGAGCTGATAGTTTTGTAATGCTTTAAGGGGGGCAGATTCCTTTACATCCATTACTTCGTTTGAACTTTGCCCCAACCCCTCTAAAGCTGAAATTATCATTATGTGCATTTTGCAGATGAGGAAGCTGAGGCTCAGGGAGGCACCCAGGATGCAAAGATTTACTAGTGTCAGAGGACAGAACGAAAGGAAGGTCTTCCTGCTTCTAAGTCCAATGCTCCATCCACTTTGTGTCTCCCATAAAACCTGAAGTCTCTGTCAACACATTGCATCCACTCTCCCCCAAATTTGTCAAATAATTTAGTTGTCCTTAAGGATTTGGGAGAACCTTCAGAGAGGGAAATCCTTCCTGTAGGTGGGTTACTGGGAGGTGGGCTGGCAGCTACTTGGAGGAGATAACATCGAGTTGCAAAGAACTTGATTAATTTCACTTTCAGAGGCAGAATGGAGAGGAGAAGTTAGGGTAAGGAGTGAAGTTCAGTGGAAAGGGCAATAAGGAAAAGGTGAAAGGAAAAGAGTGCTGCCACTTGACTATAAATATGTCTTTTATAAGGAAAATCCTCCTGTGGTTTCTCTTTTTATTTACCAACAAATGCTACTTATCCACAGAGGACCTGAGTTCAAATCCTCCCTCTGATACTTGCTCCCGGTGTGACCTGGGACAATCAAGTTTACCTTCCTAAGCCTCAGTTTCCTTCTCTATAAAATGATGGGTTTGGACTAGATGACCTTGGAGGTCTAGGTCTATGATCCTATGTTCCTACCCTACTATCAGGCACTTGAACCCTCAAAGACTCCCCATGCTCTTATCCTTCAGTACTGCAGCTTTCCCCAGGCTCAGACTTCAACAGCAGCATAAATCCAGCTCCATTGAGCTCCGTGAATATCGAGATTTTGCTTTTGAAAGGTGTTGAAGGAGACAAGTGCTTTGGGGGAAGGGGGCTAATATCCAAATCCTAAAGTCTGCCCTGCCAACATCTAAGGCCAAATGGAATGTAAGCTCCTTGAAGGCAGGGACTATTCACATTTGTCTTGGAATCCTCAGCACCTCAAATTGGCCATCAGTCCTAGTCAACAAGTATTTTTAAGGACTTCTGATGCACGTGCTAGGAACTGTGTTGAATATTGGGATTACCAAGTGGTTCCTGTGCTTCTAGGGCTCACAGTCTAATGGGGGAAAGAGACTAAATGCCTAGATACACACCAGATACATAGAATAGATGGAAGGGAATCTCAAAGCAGAAGGACCTGGCAATTGGAGGAAGAAAAACCTCCTGAAAAAGGTGGGAATTGAACTTGAGTCTCGAAGGCAATCAGGGAATACAAGAGGTGAGGGACAGAGTTTTCCACGTATGGGAGATAGGTGATGCAGACATAGAGGTGGGAAATGAACCAAGAAAGGCTTCATGTAGAATATGGTACTTGGTCTAAAGCCTCAAAGGAAAGAGAAATGCTAAGAAGGAAGGAAGAAAAACATTCCGTGTATGAGAAGGCCAGGCAGTGGCAGAGGCACACAGATAGGAGATGGAGTGCCTGGCACAGAAGAGGTAATTAATTCTTGTGGATTAATTGATTGATTGATTTCCATAGTGAGCAAAGGGATGACTAGAAGCTGAAGGACTTGGCCAGACTCCTGGAAGTAAACAGGAGGAAAACTATGGAGAAGAAGTGTCCCCTGTCCCCCCAGAGACCACCAAGCACCCACTCACAGGCTGGACAGCTTCCTTTGTTTTTTATTAGTCACATTCAATTCCTTGTGACCCCTTTGGGGGTTTTCTTGGCAAAGATACTGGAGTAGTTCACCATTTCCTTTTCCAGCTCATTCAACAGATGAGGAAACTGGTAAAGAGGGATAAATGACTTGCTCAGGGTCACATAGCTAATAAATGTCTGAGGCTGAATTTGAACTCGGGAAAATGAATCTTCTTGACTCTAGGCCTTGCACTCTATCCACTTCACCACCCAACTGCCCAGGACAACTTCCTAAAGTAGATTAATCCCCCAAATAGCAGAGCTACAGAGTAATGCCCAGGGTCTTAGGCAGTTTTCATTCCTTGCACTCCCTTTTAAAAAAAACCCTTAGCTTCTGACTTAGAAGAGGGCTAAGGGCTAGCCATTTGGGGTTAAGTGACTTGCCCAGGATCACACAGCTAGGAAGTATCTGAGGCCAGGCCTTGCATGCTTCTTAAAAGTGCAACCCTATTTAAGAGGTTCCCTCCCAGGCTCTGGGCAAACATCCAACTGCCCTCTGAGGGAGCAACTCCATCCATCAGCTGCTGGAAAAGTCCTTGCTAAGTCCAGAGCTTCACCAGAATGATTCTTCCATTCCTTCTCCCAGAGCTGGCTGGCTCTTACCTCCACCCACTCATCCACCTTCCTCTCTCTCCAAGCAAGGGCTGTTTTCCAATATTGAGAATTGCAATTAATGTTCCCATCTTTAAAACACACACACACACACACACACACACACACACAGAAACCTTTAATATAAAACCTGAAACCATCTCACTCAGGCAATGCCTGCCACCCCTTAAAAATAAGGGAACGAAAATTAACTAGCTTCTAATTAGGTGAGCTTATTGCAGACACCAAATCCGATCTCAGTTTCAGAAAGTGTCATCATTTAAACTATTCTTGTCTCCCTTCCCTTCCCCCTCCCCTTGACATCCCTATTCTACTAACAAGTCAAAATCCTGGCAACATTTCCTTGTAAATAAAAAATGTCTACATGGGGTGTGAATTTGCAAATTGTTGGGAGGGGGAAACATGGTGAAGAAGGATCCAGGAGATACTGAATCTTTAGAGAAGAAAAACAATTTCAACTCTAGAAGGAATTGAGCAAACAAGCCGGAGGGCTGTGAATCAACACTCTCTCTCCTATCCATTTGCATGACCCACATGTGCAAGAGCTCAAGTCACATTTAGAGTCTCACCTTGAGAAATGGGCCAGGGAGGAAAAAGATGGGAGAAGGCAAAGATGCTTGAAAAGAGACAGAAGGAGCTTGACTCCCAATGTAGGACAACTTTGACAGAGTCTGTTTGGGGGGTTCCCATGATGCTGGGGGGTTCCCATGATGCCAGTGCCCTGCACACAGTAGGAATATGAATGTTTGCTGAACTGAATTGAATGCCAGCCCAGAAGAGAGGGTATCAAAGCTCCATGATGCCCCTTTAAACTGCCAACCCCAATCCAAATAGCTTCCAAAAGAAAAAAAAACACAACAATCAGGCTAATGCTTCTTTGGCCTCTGTTTATCTGATCTTGCCAACTCCAGAAGCTTCAACGGACTTTCATTCATTTAGTAAGAAAATTAAATAAGCATCTTCATGTATCATGGAACGACTGAGGCACATGGAGCATGAATGCAAAAACAGGATCACAATCCCTGTCCTCAAGGAACATACATTCTCTTTTAAACACAGAAACTATATGAACAAAGATATACAATATATACAAAGTAATTCTCTGGTCAAGACAGCAGGTGGTAAAGTGAAGAGTTCAGGGTTTGGAGTTGGGAGACTCATCTTCCTGAGTTCAAGTCCAGCCTCAGATATTTACTAGCTGTTTGACTCTGGGCAAGTCCCTCAACCCTGTTTGCCTCAGTTTCCTTATCTGTCAAATGATCTGGAGAAGGAAATGGCAAACCACTTCAGTATCCTTGCTAAGAAAACCCCAAAGGGGTCACGAATAGTTGGACACAACCAAAATGATTCAATGACAACAATTCTAGGGGCAGCCCCCAGGGGATGGGATCAAGATGGACCCTTGATGAAGGTTGGCCTGAGTCTTTAAAGGAAGTTGGAGATTCTTTCAGGTAGAGCTGGAAGAATTTTAGAAAGGAAGCTTTCTTTCTTTCATGTTTAGTATTAAGGAAACTGAAGCCCAACAATTTGCTGAAGATCACATAGTTAGGGATTCAAAATCAATGAGTTCCCCCTTCTCCATTATCTTCCCTTCTCACTTTCTACTACCAGTGGTGGTGAACCTTTTAGAGACTGAGCGGCCAAACCACAACCTTCACACGGCATGTGAGCCCCCTGCCTTACCCCAGACAGGGGAGAGAAGAAGCACTCCCACTGGGCTGTTGGGCAGAGGGGCAGGTGATATGAGAAATGTCCTCAGGCACATGTGGAGATGGAGAAGGGAGCATTCCCCTCTGGCACATGTGCCATAGGTTACCAACACAGTACTATACCATACTCTCTTCTTCCTACCTTTGGGCATAACTTTACTACCCAAA